>NW_027186162.1:7314-10613 GCF_028583685.1 Petaurus breviceps papuanus | reverse complement strand
AGTTCAAATCCAGTCTGAAACACTCACTACCTCTCTGACCCATAGCAAGTCACTTAATCTCTGACCCCTCAGTTTTCTCAGCTCTAAAATGGAAATCATAATAACAGATACTTCACAGGATTCTTGTGAGGATCAAATGAAACAGTATTTGAAAAACACTTAGCACAGGGCTTGGCACTCAATAGAAACTTATAATGAATATTTGTTCCCTCCCCTTCTCTTTTGAGAAATTCGGCCTCTATGAATATTGGCACAAGGAAAGTGTGGAAAGTGAAGAGAACTGGACTGGAAAAGGAGTTTCTTAGCTATAAAGTGGAGACCCCAGGAGGTGTAATCAAACAAGAAGACAAAGGAGGGCACAGGCTTGGGAGATTCAGGGCTAATGTGATCAGAGAGGGGAGTACGGAGAGAAGTAGCAAGGAGAACGGATTGTCTGCCTCCCCACATGGCCATTCTGAGTCACAGGCATAGACTAAGGAACAATTGCCTCAAAAAAAAAAAGACAATAGAATTGAGTCATATCCTGCAGAAAGTATGGTGCCATGGACCCAGGGCTGGCCCTGGAGTCAGGGAGACTTGGGTTTGAATCCAGCCTCAGACACTAGCTGAGTTACCCCTAGCAAGTCACTAACTTCTCTGGGCTTTAGTATCCTAATCTGTAAAATGAGTATAATCAATGGCCCCTTCCTCACTTGAGAATCAGATAAGATAATGTACATAAAGCACCTGGGAAGCTTCAAGTTTATTTCAGTATCAGTTTTTGTGATTAAGATGGTATAAACACAAAGGCCCCACAATTCAGAGGCCAGGGAAGCCCTGCAGAAACTTCGGGGCCCTGGGGACCAGGATCTTTGATGGGTTGGAGTTCTTTAGGACATCTAGGTGGCACAGTGAAAAAAGACCTAGACCTGGAGGATGGAAAGCCTGAGTTCAGACACTTATTACCTGGGCTAAATCGTTTATATAGATCTCAATTTCAGTTTCTCCATCTGTGAGATCTCTTAATTACAGTCAACGTTTCTTTAATATTTTAAGATATTCAAAGCACTTTGCAAATGTAATCTAATCTTATCCTCACAACAACCCTGGGAGATAAATGCTATTAGTATCTTCATTTTACATATGAGGAAGCTGAAGGTAAGTGACTGGACCAGTGTCTTATAGCTAGTAAGTGTCTGGGACCAGATTGGAACTCAGGAAGAAAAGTCTTTCTGACTCCAGAGCCAGCAATCTATCCCCTCCACCATCTAGCTGACCCATGGAAATACTTACATTGAAAACTTAACAATCAGGGTTGAGCTAGCTCCAGCAAACCTCTAGGGAGGTACAAAAATGATTTTTAAGAATGTTTTGATGAGAAGTGGAATTCCAGAGTTCTTGAACATGGAAGTGGAACACTGTGGGTGCTGACAAAATCAAGGGCATGACCATCTCTCTGCATTACTTAGGTGGTACATAGGAAAAGGAGATGGGAACTGAGTTATGATATTTGCAGGAGTGTCAGTATGCTGGTTGAAATTTCCTAATATGAAATCAGAAATTGGAGAGGAAAGATACTGAACAATTGAAAGAAAGGGCAAGACACACTCCATTGGTTATAATCCTTCTTTACAATTTGACTCATGTTTGAAGGAAGGTGTTTGTAGAACCCCTATTTGATTGCATACCACCATGGGGGAAAGGGGGGAGGAGAAGAGGAAGAAAACTGGGAACTCAAGGGAGTGTGGAACTGAATGTAGTAAACTAAAAGTAAATAAATTAAATTTTTTATTAAACATTTAAAATTTAAAAAGAACAGTAGTCAAAAAAAAAAAAGGAAAAAAGAGCAAGGCACTGAACCCACTGAGAGATAATAGGCAGCAAGATTTGGAATAGGCAATAAGTTTTGAGCAGTATGGGGAGTAGAGGACAGGTTGCTCAGTGGTGGTGGTAAAGAGTCTGGAAGTGGCAATAGGGAGCAAGAACTATTTCAACCCTTTCCTTTCCACACCAGTGAGTCAAGGAGCTTGGGTAAAAGTGTGTGTGATCTCTGTCATCAAGTGGTCCAGGGATGTAGGAGGAATCCAGGTCTCAGGGAACACCAGAACATGGAAGAAGTGGGATTGGAAAAAGGTTGAAGATGAATGCAAATTGGTTAATTAGTGAGCAGGCATCTTCCAGGTAGCAGGGAGGAAGGGGGTGGCTAGTTATGGAACATGACATGGGGGACTAAGTAGCATTGAGGAGGTGGAAGCGAGGAGTGTGTCCTTATGCATGACTCTTCATCCTGTGGGTGTCTGAGAGTCTTCAATTCCCAAATGAAAGGGAAATCGAACTCTTACTAGTCACTGGCCTGGAGCACAGAGCTGTCCTCCCAGGGGAATTAGCCAAACCACAAAGCCCTGGAGGAGGGGGAAGGCAGATCTTCCCAGGAGCACCCATGTAGCTGCACCTTTCATCCAGTGCAGTAAACCTGCTTCCAAGCTCCTGCCCTTGACTCAGCCTCTCTCCACTCTGATATACATAAGCAACCCACAAATTCAGGGGATCTCTTATACAGTTGGTTTTTAAAATTCTTCCACTGGTGCATATTACAAGAGTGTCTGGTAGGGCTTAGCTTATGAGTGCCCCAGGGGGCAAAGTATGGCTTAGGAGGGAATTGATTGGGAGTTTAAGTAGCAGAGTGAGAGGGAAAAGCTAGGGAGGAAAGGGTAGATGTAATTGTGTTGGAGACAAGCCTTATGGTCAGTTACCACAGGGAGGCTGGGAAGCAATTCTTTGTACCTTCCAACTGGCTGCTCATTCATGCACCCTACTACCCCCAGCATGGACACTGAAAGATCTCAGTCAGAAAAAAACCTGAGTTTAAAGGAATACCTTAATTTTATACTAGCTGTGTAACCCTAAACAAGTTACCTGATCCCCAGTCAGTCAACCAAGAAGCATTTCTTAAGTGCCTGCTATAGGCTAAGAACCTGACATACAAAGAAAGGAGGAGAGAGAGAAGAGAGAAGGAAAGAAGGAAGGAAGGAAGGAAGGAAGGAAGGAAGGAAGGAAGGAAGGAAGGAAGGAAGGAAGGAAGGAAGGAAGGAAGGAAGGAAGGAAGGAAGGAAGGAAGGAAGGAAGGAAGGAAGGAAGGAAGGAAGGAAGGAAGGAAGGAAGGAGGGAAGGAGGGAAAGAGGGAAGGAAGGAGGGAAGGAAGGAAAGAGGGAAAGAAGGTAGGAAGGAAGGAAGGAAGAAAGGAAGGTTGGCTGGTTTTCTGAAATCATTCTGCTCATCATTACTTATGGTACACTGATATTACATTACAATATCATACC
>NW_027186162.1:0-7214 GCF_028583685.1 Petaurus breviceps papuanus | reverse complement strand
AGGAGGGAAGGAAGGAAGGAAGGAGGGAAGGAAGGAGGGAAGGAAGGAAGGAGGGAAGGAGGGAGGGAAGGAGGGAAGGAGGGAAGGAGGGAGGGAAGGAGGGAGGGAAGGAGGGAAGGAAGGAAGGAAGGAGGGAAGGAGGGAAGGACGGAACGAACGAACAAACAAACGAAGGAAGAAAATCCTTAATGATGTATAGTTTACAATCTAATGGAGAGAGGGGATATTAAAAGTGTTCTTTTGGAAGAAAAAAAAATAGACCAATTTGTTAAGACATTTGAGGATGGCTTAAGTACAATTTCTATGTAATCACTAGAACCTCACTTTCATTTCAACTGACAAAAGAAGGTCAGAACACATACACAATGAGTTTGGTGTAGATTTTTTAAAGTAGAGATGTGGAGGGGGTACTACTTATGTGAAGTGGCACATATTTCAAACAATAAACATTTCTTAAGTGTCTACTATGTGCAAGCTACTAAGCCAAATGCTATAGGTAGAAAAAGAGTCAAAAGACAGTCACTGCCCTAAAGGAGCTTGCAGTCTAAAGTGGGAGATGTACAAGAAAAAAAGAAATAATTAAAATAGGGAAGGAAGGCACTTTCAGTTGAGGTCATTATATTATAAATTTTACTTAAGCTTTTATCTCTGATGAAGTAAGAGTAATCTGCAGATATTTGAAATGTCAAAACAGATCAATAAAACTTCTTTGAAAAATAGAGTGGGTGAGACAGCAAGCAAATGCCTATTTGCAAACAACATAGAGATGGGATAAATTGGAGGCAGATTTCTAAGACTATGAGATGAAGGACAAGAGTTGGCCTGCTTTGCAAGAGGGACCTGGAGATCTCTACAACATTGAAATTGTGTCCAGAGTTTCCCCCAACAACACCACCCCCCACACACACAAAATTAAAACTACTTTTGGGAACTCCACCAAAAAGTACATGACTTCCAGTTCCACATGATGTAATTCTTCCCTGTCTCTCTGACAGTAGTTCATCAACTTGTAACAACTTGTTGAAGAATAATCAGGTAGAATATCTCCCAAGATTCCTTCATTCTTGACAGTATCCTACAGGGAGCTTCTGTAACAATCAGGGAAGCCATTCTGACCTATCACCTTTGGGAGGCAGTGTTGGCATACTGGGAAGACAGATGGATTTAATGTCAAAAGAACTGAGTTCTAATCCCCAATCTGCTACTTACTACCTGTGTGACATTGAGCTACCAAGAGTTTTGTCTATCACAGAACTAACACAAAAATAGAAATTAAAAAAAGATAAGTTAAAGGTAAAATATGACTTGATCATTTAGTCAAGAGGGAGTCAGTGGAGTTTATTAAGCAGTGGAGTGACATTGTCAGTCCTGTACTTTAGGAATCCCTCTACATGGAGCATGAGTTAGAGGAGGGTGAGACTTAGGCAGGCAGACCATTTGGGAGGCTAAGGTCACCTAGGTAACAAGTGGCAAAGCCAGGACTTGGGCCTGTATTTTTGACTTTCCATATTGATGCTCTTTCCATTCTATCACCAGCCAGATGTGAGCCAGATGAGAGGGAGGGGGCAGCAGCATTTGGTTGCTGGACCAAGGGAGAGTCAGGGCACCAAGTCCATATGTATGTGTGTGTTTGATTGTGTGTGTGTGTTCTGCTCTATTGTTGTTCAGTCATTTTTCAATTATGTCTGACTCTTTGTGACCTCATTTGATGATTTCTTGGCAAAGACACCAGCTTGGTTTGCCATCTTTGCCTTCTGATGCTCATTTTGCAGATGAGGAAACTGAGGCAAATTGAGTTAAGTTACTTGTCCAGGGTGGCACAATTAATATGTGTCTGAGGCCAAATTTGAACTCACAAAGAGAAGTCTTTCTGACTCCAGGTCCAGCATTCTATCCATTGCACCACGTAGATGCCTATAGATAGATAGAAAGATATCTGTATAGATATCTATATATACATACACACATAATATGTATATACTTATAGACATACACATACATACACACATATTTGATGCATACAAAGTAGATAGAAAATCATCTCAGAGGGGAGTGTACTGGCAGTTGATTGGACTAGAAACTGAAGTGTCCATCAGAAATTATATACCAAAGCCCAACAAACCTGCCAGAAGGGGCCCCTACCAGGGGCCCTGGAAATCACTTAATAGGCCACAATAGTGAAGGAACTTTTCACCTGTGTTGTTAGAAAACATGCCCCAGATACAGGTCTGTTTATGTTTGTATCCAGGGCTTTGCTAGGTAATCAAGGCTTCACTAGAAACGGCATTATACTCCCCTTGCAACCACACTCTGTTGTTAGTAACATCTAACTCTATATAAGTGTATCTTACAGAAGACTTGTCTTCCCTACTGGGAGGCAGTCACCAGCTGGTTAATAAACACTCCTATCAAATAATAATTGGCTTTGCTGTCCTGTTTCTTGGTTGTCCACTTCAGAAACCTCATCCAAAGGATGGCAATTGAACTGAGACTAGAAAGAGATCAGGGATTCCAAGAGGTCAATGTGAGGAAAGACAGTATTTCAGGCCTGGGTAACAGCCACAAGTATAGAGGCTTGGATATGGCAGATGGAGCACCCAGGGTAAGGAATGTCAAGTAGACTCATGAGAACAGTTGACAGGCAGGAAGGAACCAGGTGTCATGGTCAGCTGGAAGACAACACTGTGCTAAGAGGCTGCTAGGTGGTGCCATAGTGCACACAACACTGCACTGGGGATCTCAAAGGCCTCAGTTCAAATCTGCTCTCAGATATTTGCTAGCTCTGATCCTGAGCAAGCCACTTAACCTCTGTCTGCCTCAGTTTCCTCAATTGTACAATCGGGTTAATAATAGAATACAATTCCCAGGTTGTTGTGAGGACCAAATGAGATTTATACAATGCCTTTTTTTCCTTCCTAAGAGTTGTAGGAAGAGTTTTAAGCCTGAATTTGCTACTCCTATGCTGTGCAATCTTGGGCATGTCATATTTTCTCCCTCTAGACTTCAGTTTACTCATCTGTAAAATAATTTGGATTTGACTAGATAATCACTTATAACACAATGGGTAATGGTAGGGGTAGGGGTATAAACTCAATGTCTTCTTAGGGTGAGTGGGAATTTGCTTAACAAAAGAAATCATAATGGTACTGCATAATTATATTTCTTTTTATAGTTTTTTATTTTCCCTCAGTTATAAGTCAAGAAAAATTTTAGGATTCATTTTTACAAGATTTTGAGTTCCAAATTTTTCTCCTTGCCTTTTTCCCCTCTGCTCTTCTAAAAATGGTAAGTAGTTTGATACATGTGCTATCATGTAAAAATTATTGCATATTAGTCACAGTTGTGAAAGAAGAAACAGATTTTTAAAACCCTAGGAACAATAAAGTGTGAAGACAATATGCTTCTATCTGCATTCAGAGTTCATCAGTATTTTATCTGGATTGGGATAGAATTTTCCTTCATGTACTACATTTCCTTAGTACTGGTCTTGGATCATTATGTTGCTGAGAAGAGCTGAATCATTCACAGTTGATCATCACACAACATTGTTGATATTGTGTACAATATTTTCCTGGTTCTGCTGATTTCATATTGCATCAGTTCATACAAGTCTTTCCAGGTTTTTCTGAAATCTGCATGTTTGTCATTTCTTATTGCACAATAATATTCCATTACATTCATATACCACAGGTTGTTCAGTCAGTCCCCAATTGAAGGGCATCCCATCAATTTCCAATATTTTCCTACCACAAGAAGGGCTGCTATAAATATTTTTGCACATGTAGGACCTTGTAGCAGCAAGCACCCCAAGCGTCCTCAGGGTGGCTGCCCATACAGGTTCTTGGATCTGCTTTGATAAAGGAAAGCAACTCAAAATGGGTTAACAAGCTTACTTTAATCAGTCAGACATATATCGTTTACCTTGTTCGGGGGAAAAAGGTCAGCACCCCGAACTTCAAAGTATACAGGCAGAATTATCAAGACAGAAACAGATCAAGTAGACAGCTTTCCAAACTGTCCAGCCATTACATCCATACCAAGTCAACATCTGGCTTTCAACATCTGGGTTTTTCAAAGCCAGGGGGGGCTCTGGACAACGGCTTCCCAGAATCCAGATCAAATCACAGAACACTTCTCAAAGTGAGCCCCCAAAACAAAGCCTCACATCAGGGCTTATATAGCCTTCTCCTGGCTCAGAGAATGTAACAACTTTATTGACCCACTGGCCAATCAAAAAGTATCTACTGAAAAACAAGCCTCCCACCCCAGGCTTCAGGTGCACTTTAGCCTAGGGGCAGGGAAGATCTTCCAAATTTGCATTCCCATTACAGACCTTTTCCCTTTTTAATGATCTCTTTGGAATACAGACCTAATAGTGCTATTGGGTATGTACAATTTGCTTGCCCTTTGGGCAATTAGTTCCAAATTGCTCTCCAGCAATTTGGATCAGTTCACAGCACCAACAGTGTATCAGTGTCCCAATTTCCCCACATCCTCTCCAATAGTTATCATTTTCCTTTTTTGTCACATTAGCCAATCTGATAAGGTATGAGTTGGTATCTCAGAGTTGTTTTAATGTGATATTCTCTAATCAAAAATTATTTAGAGTATTTCTTCATATACCTATAGATAGCTTTGATTTCTTCATCTGAAAACTTTGATCATTTCTCAATTGAGGAATAACTTGTATTTTGACTATATTTGAGAAATGAAGCCTTTATCCAAAACACTTGCTGTAAAGATGGTTTCCCCATTTTCTGCTTTTCTTCTTATTTTGATTGCATTGGTTTTGTTTGTACAAAAGCTTTTTAATCAAAATTACCTATTTTACATTTCGTAATGATCTCTAGCTCCTGTTTGGTCATGAATTCTTCCACTCCCCATATATGGGAGAGGTAGACTATTCTTTGCTCTTGTAATTTGCTTATGGTGTCACTCTTTATGTCTAAATCAAACACCCATTTTGACCCTATCTTGGTGTATACTGTGAGACATTGGTCTATACCTAGTTTGTGTCCTTTTGTTTTCCAGTGTTCCCATAGGTTTTTGTCAAATAGTGAGTTCGTATCCCAAAAGCTGGGGTCTTTGGGTTTATCTAATACTGGATTACTGTGCTCATTGTCTACTCTGTCTTGTTTGCCTAATCTATTTCAATGACTCACTACTCTATTTCTTAGCCAGTACCAAATAGTTTTGATGATTACTACTTTATAATATAGTTTGACACCTGGCCACCTTCCTCTTTTTTTCAATAATTCCCTTAATATTCTTGAATTTTGTTCTTCTAGATGATTTATGGTGGTGTCTTTTCTAGCTCTATCAAATAATTTTTGGTACTTTGATTGGTTTGGCACTGAATTGCTAAATTAGCTTAGGCAGAAGTGTCATTTTTATTATATTGGCTCAGTCCAGCCATGAGCAATTGATATTTTTCATAGTATTTAGACCTGACTTCATTTATATGAAAACTGTTTTGCTATTGTGCTCCTATCATTCCTGAATTGGTCTTAGCAGGTTGATTCATAAGTTTTTTATATTGTGTATAGTTATTGGAAATGAAATTTCTCTTTCTATCTCTTGTTTCTGGACTAAATTGTCATATAAAGAAATGCTGATGATTTATGTGGGTTTATCTTATATCCTGCAACGTTTCTAAAGTATTTGATTTTTCAAGTACTTTTTTTTTAAAGCAATAGGGGTTAAGTAACTTGCTCAAGGTTACACGGCCAGTTATTTCTGGGTGTGGTGCTGAGTATCTGAGCCCGTATTTGATCCAGATCATCCCGACACTAGAGCCGGTGCTCTTACTCGCTGAGCCACCTGACCACCCCTTCAAGTACTTTTTCACTTGATGCTCTAAGGTTCTCTAGGCATACCATCATATCATCTGTAAATAGTGATAGTTTGGCTTCCTCATCACCCATTCTAATTCTTTCTATTTCTCTTTTTTCTCTTATTGCTATAGAAAACATTTTTAGTACTATATTGAATAAGAATGATGGTAATAGGCATCCTAGCCTCACCTCTGGTCTTACTGGGAAAGCTTCTAGCTTATCCCCATTACAGATAATGCTTTCTGATGATTTTAGATAGATGCCGTTTCTCATTTTATGGTATTTTCCCATGTTCTCTGTTGTTTTGAATAGGAATGGGTGCTGTTTTGTCCAAAATTTTTCCAGCTTTTACTGAGATAATAATACAGTTTCTGTTGTTTTTGATGGTGATATGGTCAATTATACCTATAGTTTTCCTAATATCCATAATTCAATTTGAATGAGATTTTCACTCACTTAAGCTCTATTAGGCAGAGAGTGAAAACATTATGACCCTATTTCATGGAAGAAACTGAACTTTAGTGCAGTGCATTCATTTAAGTTCACATCAGTAGCAAGTGGCAAAGACTAGACTTGATCCTCTTTAGTAAGCAGTACTAATTGTCTTTTCATTTCACCAGCAGCAAGGGATGAGCTGGTGGAAGAGAAGGTGAGGTAAAAGTGGAGAGAGGGCAGCACCATTTTGAATTCTGGACACCAGTTGGGCACAAGAGTAGAGCTACGTGTGCCAGCCCCAAATCTAGACTTAGTCACTTTAGAAAGAATGTAAATGACCTAATCATGCATCCCATGCTTGCCAAATGTCTGCTAGGTGCCCATAATGCTGCCAGCTGCTCCCGAAGCTCATGCCAGGATGAGATACCTTGCACCTTTATCCACTCCAACTCTCACTCTTGGTTGAGTGATCATGAGCTAGGAGATATATTCCCCAGCTTCCCCATATCCTCCATCTACCTCAAACCCAGAAGAGAGAAAAAGAAATAGAAGGTCAGGAAGCAATAAAAAAGGACACACAGACAATCAGGAATACCATGGAAAGCAATTTTAATGGATGAGGCAAGCACTTAATCACTTCTGAATTGAAGTCACTCTAGATTGATCCTGATTCTAGCCCCGACAGCTGAATAACCAGAGGGTCAGCTCAATCAGACAACTTCAGCCTGGTCCTCATGCTTAGGAATCCCAGGCGGAGGGACACATTTGTATGGAAAATATTTTCAGGATCCAAAGGAAAGGCAGGGCCCTTGCTAATTGATTGGAACATGGGAATTACAGGCTGCAGATCACCAGAGGAGAACTTTCCCAGGTAACACGGAGAGCTTGAGCAGTTAGGACTGGAAAGCTGATTTAAGGGAGGTTCTGCCCTCAGAGGTTGGTCCC
>NW_027186161.1:0-17536 GCF_028583685.1 Petaurus breviceps papuanus | reverse complement strand
CTCCAAACTCAACAGATTTTCTACCATACTACAGTTGCTCATTCTATGACTCTACTCACCACCCTTAGATTTTCCAGACCTGGCCACCCCTTTCCATATGTGTTGTCTCTTCCTATTAGAACATAAGCTCACGGGGCACAAGGACTGTCTTCACTTTTGTTATTGTATCCCCAGGACAGAGCCTAGTGCTTGAAACATTGTATCTAGCATTTTTTCACTGATTCAATCATTCAGTGATACTATGACACTAAGCTTCTTGGGCCTCTTCCAGCTCCCAATCTCTAGTAGTCTGTGATTCTCTGATGTCCAGTCTCACCTGCAGGCAATGTCAAGGTCACAGTCCTTATCAATGTAACAGGGACTCTTCCCTCCCAGTTCCAGGGTCACTGGGGTCAGGTGCTTGGCTGCAGCTGTCATGATAATCTTGCCCACTCCTGTGCTCCCAGTATAGAGGATGTGGTCAAATTTCTCCTTAAGCAATTCTGTGGTCTCAGGAACACCACCATTAATAACTGGAAACAGGTCCTGCCATGAAAACATATAGAGGAGATCAGTCAGAAAACACTCTCAGGTGGTCCAGTGGGGACAGCTCTGGAGTTGGCATCAGAGGACCCAAATGGCCTCAAAGGTCCCTGCCAGCTCCAAATCTCTGCTCTGAGGGTCCCCTGGCTGGAATACTATCGCTGCTTTATTCCCCACTTCTCCATCACACCCCCTGGGAGCCTCAACAAAATGCAAGACTGCAACAGTCTTGATACTGCCACTTCATCTGTCCTCTGATGAGAGGACAGAGTGATGAACTCCTCCCCAAATCTCTGTTAAAGGAGGTTACCCAGGCCAATCATCCTTTCATTTCCCACTCAGCTTGACTTCTTTGGATTTCTCCATCATGCCCCAGTCCAGGCTACCTTCTCCCCATTCCCCCTTAACCTGCCTGCCCTGTCTTTTTAACTTCATTTAGATATTGTCTTCTCTCTTTAGATTGTAAGCCCCCTGAGGGCAGAGACTTTCTTTTTCCTATTTGTATCTCCAGTGCTTAGTACAGTACTTGGCACATAATAGACATATAATAAATGTTATTGACTGACTGACTCCTGGATAACCTTCCACAGGCAGATAATCAAACAGTCTTCCTCCACCATTAGGTGCCATTTGACTTTCTAACTTTATTCCCTGCTAATTCTTTTCATAATCACAGTCAATGGCATTGTCTTTCTTATCTCTGTATCTTTGCTCACATTATTCCTTATTCCTGGAATTCCCCTTCCTCCCCACTTAATCCTTAAATTCTTCTCCATCATAAAGAAAGAATTTATGAGCAAACAGATGTAAAACTGGTGATTTTGATGGCAATAAATTAAAAAGGAAGTGTACAAGTAAAACCAAAGCAGCTGAGATTAGAGGGAAAGCATAAAGCTGGGGGAAATTTTTAAAATCAAGTTGCTCTGATAAAGGTCTCATTTCTCAGATAGAGAAGTGAGTCAAATTTACAAGAATCCAAATCATTCCCCAATTAATAAATGGTCAAGAATATGAACAGGTACTTTTCAGAATAAGAAGTCAAAGCTTTCTACAACCATATGAAAAAGTTCTCTAAATCATTGCTTATTAGAAAAATGCAAATTCAAATAACTCTGAGGCACCACCTCACACCTATCAGATTAGCTAATAGGACAGAAAAGGAAAATGACAAATATTGGAAGGGATGTGGAAAAATTGAAACACTAATGCTCTGTTGGTAGAGTTGTGAACTGGTTCAACTATTCTGTAGAGCAATTTGGAACTATACCCAAAGGGTTTACCCTTTGACCTAACAAAGCCATCACTCTCTATCCCCAAGAGATTTTTTTTAAAGGGAAAAAGATATATTTGTATGAGGGTATTTATAGCAGTTCTTTCTGTGGTGGCAAAGAATTGGAAACTGAGGGAATGTCCATCAATTGAGGAATGGCTCAACAAGTTGTGGTATATATATGTAATGTGGAATACTATTGTGCTATAAGAAATGATGAACAGGATAGTTTCAGGAATACCTGGAAAAAAATATATGAACTGATGCAAAGTGAAGTGAGCAGAACCAGGAGAACATCATACAAAGCAACAGCAACATTGTAACAATGATAAATTGTGAATGACTTAGCTGATGGGGTACCTGGGGTCTAGATCAATTTGTGAAACCAACTTGTAAAACCAGTCTGTTCAGTTGTAACTGCAATTTGTCCTTTCCCATCCTTGAGATCTGCCCCTTCTCCCTATCCCATACTCCACTAGGCAACACCCTCTGACCCCTTTGTTCTTACTTAATCTCTTCATTTCTTCTGGGCCTGGCCCACACCCTCCTTTGTCCTTGCCTTTTGTCTCCTTCAACCTGGCCCAAATCTTATCTAAACCATCTATTCACCTGCTCCTCTTGGTCAGCTCTGACCTTTGTCTATGCACTGAGGCCCCTCCCATCTGGTCAGCCCTGATAATGGCAGCCCTACCCTTTAAAGGTAAAAGCATGTACCCCTCTCACTTGCAGGTCCCCTAAAGGCCTCTTGCCGATTCTCATAGAAGCATAACAATGAACTTTTACAACTCTCACTCCAATTAAGCCTGAGACCTTGAATTCTTTCCAGAAGATATTGCAGGTTTTCTGGTCTTAGATAAGATCATAATTCCTGCTGAACCTATTGGGATCCCGTCCCCCATCATTAGCTATTTTTAGCAATACAATGATCCAAGATAATTCCAAAGGACTTGTGTTTTATCCTCCCATTAATATGTAAGCTCAGTGAAGGCAGAAGCTGTCTCTTTAAAATTCATCTTTCTTGTAGCACCTAGAACACTTTGCTGAAATACCTAGCACTTTCTTGAACCTAAAGGAGTTAAGTTGAGTGGTCTTGGGACATTGTACAGCAGTACTGGGTGTTGTGTGGGGGTAGGGAGGCAGGTGGGGAATTACTGGCTCTGAGACCCAGGGCCCCCATTGTTATTTCTCCTACTTAGGAAATGTTTCAGAATGAAGTGGGATGGTGAGCCCTGAGTCCCCTTCCTCCTCCAGAGACCTCTACCATACTAATAGAAAGAGCAAATATGAAAAGTTATGGCTCCATGTGGGGGAAGGAACACTCAACTGGGAATCAGGGGCAGCTAGTTAGCTGTGTGATCTTAGACAAGTCACTTTCTCTGGGCCTCAGTTTCCTGCTCTCTAAAATGCCTGGAGTATAGGGCTGTGGATGGAAGAGATCTTAAGACATCCTAGACTAACCCCTCACTTTACAGAGGAGTAAGTTACGTGGTTAGCCTGAGGTCACAGATAGCAAGTAACAGCTCAGGAATTTGCTAATTCAATAAAATTAATTAAGCCCCAGCCAGTATCCAGAGCTGACTTGGGAGGTACAAAGTTTACAAACTAGGAGAGGCATAGGAGACAGCCTGGGTCCCTCAGCTCTGCAGGATTTACTACACCCCCCCCCCCACCTCCAATTCTGCCCATGGGACTTCTAAGGGCCCTTTCTTTCCCCTACAGAGAAGGTTTGGGACTGAGACTCACCTTGTCCAGGTACTGAGGGAGCAGTTTGGCCAACAGGACAGCCATTTTCTCACTCACCTCAGAAGGCTTGAGGACCGCAGCATTGCCTATAGGATACAATAAATACACCTTCATCCAGAGTGTGAAGGTCCCACACCCTATGATTCCTGTACCGCATTAATACAAGGGCCATAGTATTATTCCCTTAGCCCCTCCACATCAAGCTGTAACCAGCACAGGACAAATCCAGCTTGTGGCACCTCTGTGGGGGAGAGGTACAGGCTTCCTTCCCATAGTGACCACCATTCTAGTCCCCTGTCTCCTGCTCCTCTCCTGACCTAAGCCCCTAGGCTCAGAGATCAGAGACCACACCAAACCACACAGACACATGCACACACATCAGCATGTCTGCATGCACACAAATGTGCATAGACACCCAGGCTTGTTCCACACCTGTCTAATGCTGTCTACTTGGACCAAGATCCTGTCCCCCAGCCCTGGCCAAACCCCCAATCCTGATCGAAGTCTCTCCACTCCCAGTCTTTCCGACATCTCATTACTTTTGAAAGATGAAGGGATGATCAGTAATAAGAATTACAGCTAGCATTTATATCCTGACTACTAAGTGCCAGGCACTTTGCTAAACCCTTTATAATTATCTCATTTGATCATCACAACATACCTGACAGCCAGGTATTATTATTATATCCATGTTATAGATGAGGAAGCTGGCAAAAACAGGGCTTGTGACTTGCCCAGGGTCACACAGCTACTGCATGAGGCCAGATTTGAACTCATCTCTTCCTGACTCCAGGCCCATCACTGAACCACTTAGATATTTGGGCAAGAAGGAAAGGGGCCACAATCTAATGGAGGGAAGACAGAGGCTGAGTGATCATCCAAACCCAACATTAGGACACAATGTGGGGTACAAAGAATGCTGGCCCTTTGGTCAGAAGGTTAAATCCTGACTCTCCTTCTTACTACCTGTAAAATAGGAGACCCAGAATGAATTGAGAGGTGCAGACCATCCTCTGTTTAGAGTCCAGCAAACAGACCTGGAGGACTTAAAGCCCTCATCCAAGGCCAAGTTGCTAATAATCGGATTTGGGTCAATTCATTTGCATGTTATGGCATCACCTCCTCTATGTCATGGCCCTCATTGAGAGCTAAGGAGGAACAAACAACAATCTCTGGGAGTAGAAAGAGGAGCTGCCCCATTGGGGACCGGAGGTAAACAGGCTGGTTGGGCAACACAGCTCTTGTCTTGTCTGTCTTTTCTCTGCCCACTTAGGGAATCATCCACTTACCTGCAGGTGTTCTACCCAAAGGATTATCAATTTTCATACCTGAAACTCTTTTTCTTAAGGACTAGGTCTTACACCCAAATCACTCTGGCTCTCTTTGATTGGCCAACCATAGGTCCCAGGCCAAGTCCCACTTGGTCTTTGTTTGGGCCCAGACTGATTCAGAGTGAATGTAAATAGCAATTGTTTCTGTTTTGGCCAAAACTCTAAGGGTCTTTCCCTTTCAAACTGATCATTTTTTCTTTTATTGACTAGGCAAAGAGGCCATTCTCTGCCTCATTTCTTATCTAGGCTTAATCAATGAATGGGAGATTCCTTAGTCAAAAGAGGTATTAAAGACCTTAGCTTAAAAAAGCCACTGCATCCAGGCCTTCTCCAGTTGTCCTGATCTATATCTGGCCACAGGAGCCAGATGACTCCAGAAGAGAAAGTGAGCCCTGACTTAAATCCAATTCACTTGCATGTCCTGGTCCTCTTTAAGAATGAAGAAGAGTGACAAGTAGATTTGGAGTCAGATCCTAGATTCAAATTCTGACTAAGAATTAGACTAAAGTCTAAGTGACTTTAGACTGATCACTGTCTTATCTGGGATTCAGTCTCTTTATCTGCAAAAAAAAAAAAAAAAAAAGAAAAAGGGGGGTGGGCAGGCAAGATGATCTCAGATGTTCTTTGCAACTTTAAATCTCTGATCTGGCTGGGCAAGTCACCAGTGACTCAGCCAGTGACCCAGAAGGATGGGCTCCTCAAACATTGGTATGCTAGATGAGACTACAGATGAACTCTAACTCAAGGATTGAGTCTCACCCCCAGTTTGATCATGAATCTTATGGCAGTTTGACTGCCCTGGCCAATCCTCTTAGTGATGGGCTATCCTGGGACTATTTCTAGAGAACACTACTATGATCCAGGAGGAGCCTTCCTTCCTCCTGATGGGGTACCTGGGGTCTAGGTCAATTTGTGGAACCAATTTGTAAAACCAGTCTGTGCAGTTGTAACTACAATTTGTATTGTAAAATTGTAATCTTGTTGATGGGGTACCTGGGGTCTAGGTCAATTTGTGAAACCAACTTGTGAAACCAGTCTGTGAAATTGTAACTGCAATTTGTATTGTAAAATTGTTATCTGTAAAATTCCTTTCCCAACCTCCGACTCTGCCCCTTCCCCCTATCCACACTAGGCCTAGGCAACACCTTGGGAATCCTTTGTTCTTACTTAATCCCTCATGTCTCCTTTGGCTTGGCCCAAATCTTATCTAAACTATCTATGCATTGAGGTCCCTTCTCATTACTTTTATTTCGGTGAGGGTGGGCGAGAGCATGCAAATTTGCCTAGACAGAAAAGAGCCCCCATACTTGTACCTCTGCTTTTTAGATTCTGTACAAAAAGAAGTGGGGAATGAGAAAGGGCCACCCAAACCAGGAAATGCAAGAAGAAATGTCAGCACATTACTTGCCCCACCCTAACCACGATGTCCTGGTGACCTTCAAGATTCTGGTACTGTATCTCAACCATCCTCCCCTGGCCCCTATAGAATTGGCGCCAAGCCACTATCTCTAAGGCTCATACTTGTCTGTCAGCCAATCCCTGGCCTTTGTGTTTCCCGATCTCCCCGCAAGAACTGTATAAAAGAACTAAAAGAACGCCCGAGAAGACACTCGGGGTCCTCCATCTTAAGTGTATGGTTGGACCCGGGTTCGAACTCGTGAATAAATGTTTTTCTTCTTTTGTCAGTCTTGTAGTCTCTGTTTTTCCTCAGATACCACGTTTCACTTGTGAGCTTGGTCATGGCTCCTACCCACGAAGTCCCAGAAAAAGACATCAACTGTATGTAGGAGGTTGTAAAGGGGCCCAAGAAGGTGGTGGGCTACGAGTGCATAAGAAGAAAGCATGATCATGGCTATTTGTTCAAGTCACTTCCTGTCATCTTCTGTAAACTGAGGGGCCAGACTAGGGCAACTCTGAGATATCTGTCAGCTATACTGTTGGCTTGACTTGGTCTGTTGCATGGATGCTGGAAAATCAGCCAGGAGCATCTCTCTCTCTTCCCTTCTCTGTCTGTCTGTCTGTCTGTCTGTCTGTCTCTCTCTCTCTCAAATCCTCCACTCTGGTTAGACCAAGTCCCAATCTGGGCTCATTCTGGCCTCTACATCTTTGCTCTACTTCTGATCTGTGTGGAATACCCTTCCCACTCCTGTTCTGCCCCATTCTTTTGAGTCCCATCTCAAAGTCATCCCAAATTACTTCCCTCTACATTCTTCTCCAAATTGTGAAATTTCCCTGAAAATCTATGCCCTACTGTCTGGCACTTTACACCATGGCCTTGTATTTTACAGGGTCAAAGGATTTCAAGCTGGAAGGGACAATTCTGTGAGTGTAAATCTTCTTTCCCCAGTTCTACCCAAAGCTCTATAATGGCAAGATATGGTTTGCCCCTATCCCTCTGGCATGACCCATAGTCCCTACAATGGGCTCCTAGTCAAGGGTGGGCTCATGGACTGAATCAGTACCTTGTGGAGATCCCCATAAAGGGCTGCAGCAATTTCCTTTTCTTTCTCCATTATCATCCTTTGGAGGTTTTCTAGCTGCTGCATCTGGAATTTCAAGGGCAGAGTTTTGCCAGAGTTGAAGGCAGCCCTGGCCCGCTTCACGGTCTCACTGATCTTACTCATGGTGTCTGAGAAAACAGGACCATAAGAGACTGAGATGGATTTTTTGAAACTGAAAATTGATGAGGTATGGCTCTGGGAGGCCCCTCTAGCTCTCCTTGAGTCCTTGAGACATAGACTCTGGGAATCCCCCTGAACTCTGATTAAATCTTCTCATTTGATGAGGCATTTGCATGAGGCAATAAGCCTTACATTGTGGGCCCAAACCTCTGTTTGGCATTCCTGTTACTAGACTTCCCACCCTTGAGCCTATCAAAATATCAATCCACCCTTGAACTGGCCTAGCCCACCAGTGTCTGTAGTCTCCAGGTAGCCTCCAGCAACTTCCCACCCTTAATCACTCATTGACCTCATTAACTCTTCCTGAAGACCCTCCCCAAACTCCTCCTCTAGACCTCCCCTAGATTCCTCCCACAACCTTCTCTATATAAGACCCCATCTTGTCTCCATGTCTCAGAGAGCCCATAGAATAGTGAGAGTGCCATAGAATGACCTAGCACAGACTTACTCTGTGTCTAATGGGAGAGAACTTTTAATAAACTTTACTTTTCTTTTTGGTTGAGAGAAGACTTGAGTTGATTTCATTCAGCATGACCTGGCGTCGGTATTTTGGGGTCTACAGAGTAACTCCTAACCTTCTTTGTGGGTAACCTCTTCAAAAATGAAAATTACTTTTCCATCCAGTTCAATCCAACAAACACTTCTCAGAGGGATGTTATACACTAGGTCCTGTATCAAGTATCAGGAATGTAAAGACAAAGACCAAAACCAGTGCCTGACCTCAAAGAGGCTTACATTCAACTGAGGTCTACAACTTGTACAAAGATGGGTAAAAACAAAGTAATTTCCAGGGCAGGTGTGTGAGAAGCACTAACAACTGGGAAAGATCAGGAAAGGCCTGGTGTGGGAGGTAACCACTGAGTTGTGATTTGATAGGATCTACCCAAAGACATGGAGATGTGGAAGGAGGGAAAACCTATGCAAATACATGGAAGTAGGAAATGGGATAGCATGTGTAAGGAATAGCTTGTAGAAGAATTGGATGAGTATGGGACAGAGATTCCTGTGAAATCAGCCTTGGGAGGAACACTGAACTTGACCAATGAGCTTGGATTTACGGAACCTGAGCTCAGAGTTAGACTCTGCTACTCACTCCCTGTGACTTGCCTGTGGTCACACAGCTGGTAAGTCCAAGAGGCAGAATATGAACACAAATCTTGTAACTCTAAATCCAGGCTACATTCCATTATACCACATTGGAAAGAGGCAAGTCAATCCCCTTAGTTTCTAGAAGAAAAGACTGAAGCCCAGAGAGGTGAAGCACTTTCCATTGTCTCTCTCCAAGCCTCAACTACTAAGGCATAAGGAGAGACATGTAGCCCTCGCTCAACACATACACACACACATCAGAATTCAGGCAACATGACAGGTGAGTGGGGAAGACGTTGGGCATGGAGGTACTTTCTTGGGACACTGCATCCTTGACATGGATGGCTACTCTGACACTTGCTGGCTGGCTGACCTTGGACAAGTCACTTCATTTCTCTGAGAATCAGGGGAGGCCCATTCCACTTTGAGACATCTCTTGTTGGTTTTGTTCATCCTTTGATTTCAAAGAGGATCAATGAAATCATGTGTGTCTCACAAATGCTGGTATATACAACAATCGCCCAGCATAACACCACACAGAATCATCAAATATTAAAGTTAGGGGAGACCCCAGAAGTCTTTTAGGCTTAACACTCCCAATTTTGCTACAAAGTTTCTCCAACCTGCTTTAATCTCAATGGAATTTCATAGCCCCAAGGTGGTTGTGGCTTTAGTCCATCTAGTTTGAACAATCCCCACTTACCCCATTGTCAAATTAATAAGGGAAGAATCAATGGAGAATTATCAAGACAGGAATTCAGTTTGCAAAACCAAGCTCCAGGGAGCTCCAGGTTTAGAGAGCTCTCACTTGGGAAGATAGCAAGCCAGACAATGCTCTGGGAGGTCAGCACAGAAGATGCTTCTGCACATCTAAGCGTCAAGGGATATTTGCCCTTAAGACACTCTTTCTGTACATTCTCTAACACTGGTTCCAGCACATGTTCATGAAACCAGTCATTCTTGAGAAATTCAATGATTTGAATTACTAATTAGTATATCATAAAAACTATTAGAAAAATATATTTTTTTTAAGAAATCTCCAGTTAGAAAATTTAGAGAAATGCAGCCAAAGTGAACAAAGACATTACCTTCTACAGCTTCTCTCAGGGACTGGAACTCCTTGCAATGGTTAGCAACTGAAGATAGTCACTTTCTCTCACTCCTCTCTATTTAAGGTCTTTTCTTCCCTCATTCCACATCACAACTTGGCTCCAAACCCCAAAAATTTGTGTGACAAAGCAAAATTGATATGTAAATGAGAATGTGAAGCTTAATCTACACAAGTCTTGATTTGGAGAATTAACAATGGGTTATTTTACCTGCTTTATTCTGAAATGTGATCATGTGTACTTACAGGATTGGGCAAGGCCAAGAGGTGGGTTTGAAGGGAACTCTATCTGATTGATTCAGCCTGCTGGGGAAGGGTTTCCAGCTCTTCAAGGTACAACTTGCCAGAGCAGTAACTTTTCTTTTTTCAAATCAGTTACATGAAGTGAGGAACATGCAAATGAGGATGGCTTAAAATTCAAATCACATTCCTTCTTGTTGAGGTTTAGGGTTAGGGGTGCAGGACCCCAAAATACCAACATACCAGGTCCCGCTGAAAGAACTCGAGTCAAGTCTTCTTTCAGCCAAAGAAAAGCAAAGTTTATTAAAGATTCACCATAATGGGTAGACTCTTGAGGAGCCTCAGTATCTATGATGCTTGTACCCGACAAGGAATTCTCAGGCTTTCTTTTCTCATGGGGGCAAGATGGGGTCTTATATACGAAAGGTTGTGGGAAGAATCTAGTGGAAGTCTAGAGGAAGAGTTTGGGGAGGGTCTTCAAGAGGAATCAAATGAGATTAGACTCTAGTAAAGAGAAATTAAGTGTGGGAAGTAGCTGGAGGCTACAGGAAATGAGAGACAATGGAGGGCTAGGCTGGTTTAAGGGTAATAGATTTGGGAATAGATATTTTGATAGGATCATGGGTGGAAAGAAGGTGGACAATGGAGGGCTAGGCTAGTAACAGAGATTTGGGCTGGCTTTAATGAAAGGCTTATGGCCTCAGGAAAATTCCTCATCAAATGGGAAGATTCAAGGAGAGCTCAAGGGGGTTCCCAGAGCCTGTACGTCATCATTCTGATAAAAGCATCATAGCCCCCAATCACAATGTGGTTAACCTATGAGGGTGCGTTTGTATTTGGGGAGCTGTTTAAGGTTAAGATGGACCCTGTTTTTGTGCCTTGACAATCCCAGATAATAGTGTTCTCAGTGACCTCAATGTGCCTTCCTTCTTCAGAATTTAAGTGTTGATTGGATCCCCAGAACCTGACACAAGAGGCCAGGTTAATTTGGGGAGTATCTCTCACTAATTCTGTCTCACTTTTACCAAAACCTGAGAGTTCCCCCTAGAAACACCAGAATTTGGGTCTTGATCTTCTCAAAATGGATTCCCTGAAAGCATTCAAACTCACAATATATCAAATATAGTATAGGTTCCATTTAGTTTGGCAGAAAAAAGCAGAAAGGGTTTATGTCCTGACCCCTTGACAATCAGGAAAACAGACCTCCTTTTCTGGAGGATATCAGATCTTCTTTCTGTGAAGTTCCACCTTTTCCCTATATTGATTGATATATATATATCAAATATATAGCACATATAATTCATAGTACCAATGAAAGGCTAGGTTTGAATGGTAATGTGGGTAGAGGTTGGGGGAGGAGGGGCAGTGGCAGAGAACATATACTGGGAAATAATTGCCCCTAAAAATCAAAAGACATCACTAAACCTTTGTTTCTACTTTGGTTAATTGTGTCAATTCATTAAAGTCTCCTAAGTTTCTCCAAGTTCCCCATGTTCATTTTTTCTTATTCATTCAAAATTCATTACACTGTGGGGATTAAAATTGTCTAGCCTACAATAAAAAAGACTGAGGCAGAGCTCTGAGTCAATGGCACTTTAGGGTCGATGGTCCCAAGCACCCCATCACTTAGGACCGTTTTCTTTTTTTCATCTGTTACTTCCATGAGCCACATACCTGGGTTTGAAATCTCTGGATCAAGGGTAGTGATTTTTTCGTGTGATTCCAAAGTGCATTTCAGAGTGGCTGTACTGATCCACCAACAGTATATTTATATGCTTATTTTCCCACAGCCTCTCCAGCATTGACTATTTCTATGTTTTGTCACTTTTATGAAGTTTATGAGTTGAAATTTCACAGATGTTTTAATTGTATTTCTCTTCTTACTAGGAATTTGGAGAATTTTGCATATTTGTTGAAAGGTAGTTGACCTTTCTACAGATACATTAATGTGCTGTTGGTGGAGTTGTGAGTGGTCCAGCCATTTTGGAAAATAATTTGGAACTTTACCCAGAAACCTATTAAATTGTGCTTATTCTTTGAATTGGGTCATCCTGACTTTTGTCCTGCCACTGCACTATGATGACCCTGCAGGAAAGAATGAAGCTGACAACTTTGTGCAGTTCTTCCTCACTTAAGTGCAATGACATCACCCTCATGATGTCATGATCCTCTTCAATGATGAAAGACAAACAACAATGAATGATTCTGCATGAAGTCTCTACACAGAGAGAACTTCCAGAGCACGAGTGAATGAGGTTTTAAAGGAGAATATTTTGTATTAACTGTCTTTTTACCATGTTATCTGTGTATAGTAGTAACTGCCCTCTGGAGACCCAACCTACTAATTGGATCAGAAATGGGGAATGCTGCCATTTTCTTCTTCTCCTCCTCCTCCTCTTCCTCCTCTTCTTCCTACAGTTATCTTCTGTTCTGTTCAGAAATTCTGAGTACCTTTCCTTCCAGATTAAAACTCTTCGATGGTAAACTAGGCCATCTTTTGTCTCAATTCTTACCCAACCCTTAATCATGGAATGGGTATTGCCTCAGACATACTGAGACCTGAGAAAGATTGGTCCCTTTGACTTAGTGATAACAGGAGTGGGCCTATACTGCAAAGCAATCAAAAGAAAGGGGAAGGCTCAAGGCTATTGATAGCACCCCTTTTCATGGTATCAAAGAACTGGGAATCGAGGGGATGTCCATCAATTGGAGAATGGCTGAACAAGTCCCAGCATATGCCTGTGATGAAATGCTATCGTTCTGGAAGCAATAATCAATAGTGTCCATTGTTGCTGAGAGGCAGGGAAGGGTGAGGCTGGAGAAAAGACTGAGATTTGGCAGTTCGAGATCACTGGGAACACTGGAGATGGCCATTTCACTCGAGTGACAAAGTCAGTAACCAGACTCCAAAGGTTTGAGAAGTGACTGCTTTCTCTCTCTTCCAATTGCCATGCTTATACTTACCAGTTTATTCATTTCCCAAGAGCACTTAAGCTCCCTTGAGAGCAGGGACTGCAGTGCCTAGCACAGTGCTTGGCAAACAGCAGGGGATTAATAAATGCTTGGAGCGGATGGATTACACAAAGCTATCTATATGCCTTGTAGAGAGGATAGGGTCTTAGGTCTGGATCCATAAAGGACCTTAGAGGCCATCAAGTCCAACATCCTTAATTTATAAATGAGGAAAATGAGGCTCAGGAAGGTTAAGCATCTACCTCCTACCAGGTGCTTAATAATTTCTCTCTCTGTCCTTCCTTAATTGACTTGCCTGAGGTCACACAGGCATTGGCTCCAGAATTGTAAGAGGATAGAGAGGAAAAATATGAGAGAGACACAGAGACAGAGAAATCTCTGGAACAAGGAGTATAAACTAGTTAGCAATTTTTCTTGTATGCCACCCAATTGCATTTCTTTTCTTTTTTTTTTTTTTTTTGTAAGCAATTGGGGTTAAGTAACTTGCTCAAGGTTACATGGCCAGTTATTTCTGGGTGTGGTGCTAAGTATCTGAGCCCAGATTTGATCCCCAGGTCATCCCAACACTGGAGCCAGTCCTCTTACTCGCTGAGCCACCTGGCTGCCCCTCACCCAATTGCATTTCAAAGGGGCTGAACTGATTCAACAGGATATTGGTGTGCCTCTTTTCCCATAGCCTCTCCAACATTGATGATTTCCACATTTTCTACCTTGCCTCAGAGCTCATTAGAAGATTGGAAGGAAGGAAGTCCCAGATAAATGTGTAGTGGCAATCCTTGCCGATGTTCCATTTTACATTTTCATCAGCAATTTGTATGAGGGGTCATATAAAAAATTTGGAAAAGAAACAAGAGTTATGAAGGAGAGTTATGAAGAAAAAAAAAAGGTCAACAACTTGGAAAACAAAACACAAAAAATTGACTGAAGAAAACAACTCCTTAAAAAATAAAAGTGACCAAATTGGGGGTGGGGGGGTGGGGAGGGAAATCCACTAAAGAAAACAACTCCGTAAAAGTAGAATTGGCCAAAAGGAAAAGGAGATACAAAAGATAATTGAAGAAAATAATTCCTTAAAAATTAGAATTGGGCAAGTGGAAGCTAAAGCTTCCATGAGACATCAAGAATCAGTCAAACAAAATCAAAAAATGAAAAAAATGTAAAATACTTCATTAGAAAAATAACTGACCTGGAAAATAGATCCAGGAGAGAAAATTTAAGAATTATTGGACTATCTGAAGGCTATGACTAAAAAAAGAGTCTGGATAGCATCTTTCAAGAAATTATCAAGGAAAACTTCCCTGATATCTTAGATCAGATGGTAAAATAATCATTGAAGGAATCCACTGATCTTTCTTCTTTCAGGAGGCATCCTGAAAGAGATCCCAAAAGGAAAACTCCAAGGAATATTGTAGTCAAATTCCAGAATTATCAGGTCAAGGAAAAAGTACTGCAAGAAGCTAGGAAGAAACAATTCAAATATCAGAAAGCCCAAGTTAGGATTATACAGGACTTAGCATCTACATTAAAGGATCAGAGGGCCTGTAATATGATATTCTAGAAGGCAAAGGAGCTTGGATTAAAACCAAGAATCAGCTACCCAGGGGTAGTTCAGGGAATCTTCCTGGGTAAAAGATGGATATTCAATGAAATAGGGGACTTTCAAATTTTCCTGATGAAAAGACCAGAACTGAACAGAAAATATGATCTTCAAACACAAGACTAAAGAGAGTAATAGGTAAGAAAAAAGCCATATTATTCAATAATATTAAAACTGCTTTCCCATCATGGGAAGTGTATCTCTATGAGGGCACTTAAAAAGAGTATATATAGATACAGGGTATGGATATATGTTGACTTTGATTTGATGATATAAAAAAATTAAAGGATGAAAAAAAGGGTGGTACTGGGAGAAGAGGAAAGGGAGCGCAGAAAAGGGTAAATTATATAACATGAAGAGGAACAAAAGATCTATTACAGTAGAGGGAAAGAAGGGAGGGGGTGAGCATTGTTTGAACCTTACTCTCATCAGATGTGGCTCAAAAGAAAGACCCACATGTACAAAAATGTTTATAGCAGCCCTTTTTGTTGTGGCAAAGAATTGGAAATTAAGGGGGTGTCCATCAATCGGGGAATGGCTGAACAAGTTGTGGTATATGCATGTTATGGAATACTATTGCGCTATAAGAAACGGGGAGCAGGCGGTCTTCATATTTACCTGGAGAGGCTTAAAAGAACTGATGCTGAGTGAGAAGAGTAGAACCAGGAGGAATTTGTACACAATTACAGACACAACGCATGTGTGATGACCAACTTTGATAGACTGGACTCTTCTCAACAATGCAGGGATATAAGTCAATTCCAAAAGACGCATGATGGAGAGAAAAACGTGCATCCAGAGAAAGAACTAGAAAGAACTAAATTTATATCCAAGTGGAAGCAAAATACCTGATCTTTTTCGTTCTCTTATTTGATTTTATGTCCTCTTTACCATTTTTCATTGCAGCTGGTACAATCCATCCTTATAACCTGACCATTGTATAATGTGAAAGTATTTACAGATCCTATACTTGATTATAAGATGCCATGGGGGGGAGGGGAGGGAGGGGGACAAAATGTGAAATTCAAGGAATTGTGGAATTGAATCCTGTAAACTAAAAGGAAACAAACAAATTAATAAATTAAAGAATTTTAAAAAAAGATGTGGCTCAAAGAGGGAAGAACATACACACTCCATTGGGTATAGAAATTTATCTTACCCTATAAGAAAATATGAGGTAAAAGAAGAAAGAAAAGGGAAGTGGATAGGGACTGATAGAGGGGATGGTAGGAATAAGAGGGAAACAGAGAAGCAAGTATTCAGGCTCACAAAATATAGAATAGGTTCTATTAGTTTGGACAAAAAAAGGCAGAAAGGGATTATGCCCTGACTTCTTGACAATCAGGAAAACAGACTTCCTTTTCTGGAGGGCATCAGATCTTCTTTCTGTGAGGTTACACCTTCTCCCTATACTGATACAGTCCATATAACTCATAATATGAATGAAAGGCTCAATTTGAGTGGAAGGGAGGAAGGAAGTGGAGGTTGGGGAGGGGGGAGAAGGGGCAGTGGCAAAGATCAAATGCTAAGAAATATTATCATAGTCAAATGCAGAAAGGCAGAAATATTCAATGCAACTTTTTCAGATCATGATGCAATATAAATTAGGTGTAACAAAGGATTGTTGAAAAATAAGCTAACAAGTAATTGGAAACTAAATAATCTAATCCCATAGAATGAGTGGGTCAAACAACAAATCTTAGAAACTATCATTACCCATAATTGTGTAGGCTTCCTTGGCATTCAGAGAGGAATCAGCAAGGTTGCTTTGAATGACAAAGATATCCAAGAATCACAGATCTGAAAGGAGTCTCAGAGGTCCCCTAACTCAAGCTCTTCATTTTACAGATGAGGAAACTGAGGCCCATGGTGGGGAGGCAGTATAAATAATTTACCCAAGGTCACAAAACTAGTAAGAGTCACACTTAAACCCAGGTCCTCTGACTCCTGAGACAGTGTCCTCTCCTGTGTGCCATCCTGCCTCCCCAGTGTCTCTATATTCTCAGATGTTGGACAGGTTCTAGTTTCTTGCAGAATAGGGGAATTCATGTTTTTACTGACAAAGGAGAAAATTCATTCATTTGTTCAATCAACAAGTCTTTATTGAATAAATGTTCCATGCTCAGCACGATGCTAGGCACCAAGGGTGGGGGTGGGGGAATGAAATAAAAAATATAAGCTGATTCCTGCCCTCTAGGAGCTTCCAGTCTACTTACAAAGATAAAGACACAGAGCTCAGAACAGCTAAGTAACAATCTAAAGGAATCTATGTTAAGGCCAAGGGTCAGGTAAAGACAGTGGATGCTCCAGAATTCCCAAGGAGCAAGGTGTCCCAGCTGTAGAATGGGGTGGTCTGGGAAGGTTTCCCAGAGGGGGCAAACTAAAGCTACTAACTGAGGAAGCATTAGGCTTGCTTGAGGAAGGGAGAAGGGAGGGGAGATGTTGGGAGTATAAAAGGAATGAAGATTCAGAGCTAGGAGTGAAATGATAAGCTTCCGGGTATCAGTTTGCTCCAGTGACGAAGGACCATGGCCACCTCCTCACTTGAGTGAGGCCTGTGAAGAAGGGAGAAAGGGACAGGTGATTAGAGAGGGGATTTGAGTCCCTCCATAGCTCCCCACTTCTGTCAGGGAAAGTCACAGGCTCATAAGATCAGAGCTGGAAGAGACAGAGGCCATCCAGTCTGAACCTCTCTCCTCTCTGAGCCCCACCCAGTTTCTGACTCATCTGCCCCCCAGATTAGAACCATCTTTCCCTTGGGTGAGATACCAAAATGGTACTGTCCCTGTCAGAGGCAGCTCTTCCATGACTTCATGGTGTAATCCCATTCAAGGCCCTGAGTCTACCCAAGCCTCTGTTTTCTACCCTTTAAAATGAAACAATTAAACTAAATAATCTCTCCAAGATCCCCTCCAACTCTTCTGTGATTTCAGTCCTTCTCTGTGATTTTCACCAAGAGAAGCATCACCTTTGGAGATCACA
>NW_027186160.1:4191-24191 GCF_028583685.1 Petaurus breviceps papuanus | reverse complement strand
TCGAATACTACCTCAGTCACTTGGAAAAGTTACTTCTCTCTGGCCTTTGGTTTCCTCATACGTAAAATGAGGGATTAGACCAGATGGTCTCTAAGATCTTTCAACTCTAAATCCATGATTCCATGATCTGCTAACTACAATTGTACAGAACTGTAACTATGGTGGGGGTAACTAAGGTTTTGTCCAGGATGTCAAAATTGAAGGGGGTATTGATATCAAGTATAGCTTTTCAGCAATGCTGAACTTAGTATCTAGTTAGTAGGAATTGAGTTCAAATAGGAAGTTACCAGATGACTCATTTTCTCTATTTACCACAAATAAGCTTGCCCAAATACACTCAGTTTTTCTCTTTTTTACTTCTCCAGCCCCTAACCTGGAAGTTTCCCCAGTAATGTCTCATGGTATCCTAGAGTCTCCCTGCCTAAATTTGTCTTAAAAAGTTTATTTGAGAGTGCCTTTCATGTTACTTATCTCAGATTTATGTCATACCATTTGCCCTAGGGGGGAATTTTCTAGTTCTGGCTCTGCTAGGGTGATGAGGCAGAAAGGACACAGAGATAAGAATCAGGAAACCTGTATTCTAGGACTGGCTTTGCAGCTTAACTACCCATGGAAACTGCAGCAGGTCACCTCTCCCCTCTGATCCTGTTTCTTTATCTATAAAGGGTGAGGGGATAGGACTTTCTGATCTCGAAGACTTCCTTCAGTTTCATGAATTTGGGCCCTCAGATTATTGTTCAGTTGCATCTGGCTCTTTGTGACTCCATGGACCCCACAGTACACCAGGCCCTTCTATGCTCCACTATCTCTCAAAGTCTGTCCAAGTTCATATTCGTTGTTTCCATGACATTATCTATTCATCTAATCCTTTGCTGCACCCTTTTCCTTTTGCCTTCAATCTTTCGTATCATCAGGGTCTTTTCCATTGAGTCCTGTCTTTTCATTGTGAGGCCAAAGTATTTAAACTTTAGCTTCCGTATTTGACCTTCCAGTGAATTAAGTATTCACTGGCTTGATCTCCTTGCTGTCCAAGGGACTTTCAAAAGCCTTCCCCAGCACCATAATCTGAAAGCATTAATTCTTCAGGGCTCAGTTTTCCTTATAGTCCAATTCTCACAGTCATACATTGCTAATGGAAAAACCACAAACTTTGACTGTTTGGACCTTTGTTGGCAAGGTGATATCTCTGCTTTATAGTAATGCTGTCCAAATTTGCCATAGCTTTCCTTCCAAGGAGCATGAATCTTCTAATTTCACAGAGGCAGTCACCATCTGCAGTGATCTTTGAACCCAACAATATAAAATCTGACATTGTTTCCATTTCTTATCCCCCCCCCCATTTGCCAGGAAGTGATGAGACCAGTTGCCAAGATCTCGTCTTATAGGTTTTTGTGGTTGTCCTTTTTGCTTTGTTTTTTTGTTTTGTTTTTGAATTTCACAATGTGGGTTCGCTTTTTGAGGCAGAATAATTTTTTCCCATCTTGTGAATGAACGTCAGGATTTCTGTCCTAGAGTCAGGATCTCGGGTAAGCCATTTGCAAGGGCTCTGAAAACCACCTTTCTGTATTACACAGGCAGTTGTTGTAATCAAATTGGCCCAGCGCCTGCAGCGAGCTGTGTGACTCAGTGACAGTTGCCATCAGGGGACCAAGCAGGAGACAAAGGACTGATACATTGGGAAGTTACAGAAATCAGGGCATACATGGTTATTCAAGGCTTTGGATTAGTTGAGTTTAAAACAGAATTTCTTCTTTAAATATTATCTTCTACCCCATACAAATATGTGTGCCCTTAATTAACTTTTCACTTAAGATAAATAGATATTTTACATTGTACTAGATGCTTGATTTCCAGGATTATTGATTATATTGCATTAAGGGAAATGCTCTCAATAGCATTACTCTCCACTGTCTCTGGCTTCAGATCTAGTCTTACCAAATTTAGTGTATATTTTATCTAATTTGAAACGGATTAGCTAAGGACCTCTCAGAGACCATCTAATCCAGCTACCCTTTTACAATGATGAAATTGAATCTCCAAGAGGTTAAATGACTTGCCCAAAGTCAGACAAGTATTAAGTACTTGAGTTATACTTTGAACTCAACTCTTAGGACTCCAGAGTTAGCAATGTTTCCATTGTACCATTCTGTCCCCTTAACTTCTTGCAACCACTTGTGTGATTCTTGTGCTGTTAATAGCCACTTTAGCTTAGGACCAGTTTTCTGATTTGCAAAAGTGAGGTCTCAAGCAAGGGCTTGGAAGATTCTTGAAGAAATTTTGTTTTCTGCTAAAAAAAAAAAAAAGGAACACTGCTCTACACAGTGTTTTATTATATTATATTATGGAAATGTTTACACAGGCCTTTGTTGTACTGAAGGTTAAAAAATAACTCTAAAACATGGAAACTTAATCAAATGGTAAAGCAAATCATTGGCGAAGTAAAATTGGTATTTATTTTTAGCTGATTGACTAAGTTGAAGTAGAGAGGTTTGAAAAATGATTAAGTATTAGGGTAGTAAAGACAATAAAGGAAGTTGTGGTTCATTTGTTACCATCAATCATTTATTAAGCACCCACTATGTGCTAGGAAGAGGCATCTGGATGACTCAATGGGCAGAGCATTAGGCGTAGAGTTTGAAAAACTGAGTTCAAAACTGGCCTCAGACACTTTATTAGCTGTGACCGTGGGCAAGTCATTTAACTCTATTTGCCTCAGTTTTTTCATCTGGAAAAAGAGCTAGAAAAGGAAACAGCAAACCACTCCAGTATCTTTGCCAAGAAAACCCCCAAAAGAGGTCATGAGGAGTAGGACATGACTGAAGGACTGAAAAGCAACAACCACAACAGCAAATGTTCCAGGTAGCCAGCTAAGTGCTGGCTAAACAAAAAAGGGCAAAAGACAGTTCCTGCCCTTGGGGAGCTGACAACTTAGTGAAATCTAGTACTGTGCTAGAAAGTGATTGTTGTCCCTGATGCTAGATTACTCCTCTTGAAAGTTTTCCTGCCTGCTCAATGAAGACATAGCCCAAGATTCTGTCCTTACCTTGTGTCTTTACTCTCTCCTGGCAAGCTCTTCCACTCTCATAAATCCAATTATCACTCATATGTAATCTATATTCTATATAATTCTATATAATCTATATTCCCAACCCTTATTTCTCTGTCACAATCTAGATCCATTCATTCATTTAGCAAGCATTTATTAAATGCTTACTATGTGCTAGGTGGAGGCAGCTAGATGGCTCTGGATAGAGCCTGGGCCTGGAGTCAGGAAGACCTGAGAGCACATCCAGCCTCACACACTTATTAGCTGTGTGACCTGGGCAAGTCATAACTTCTGTTTGCCTTGATATTCTGGAGAAGATAATGGCAAACCTCTCCAGTATCTTTCCAAGAAAACCCCATGGACGGTATTGGTACATTATGGTTCATGGGGTCATGTGGAATTGGGTACAACTCAATGACCAAATAATAGCAACGTGCTAGATACTGAGCTAGGTGCTAGAGATACAAAGATAAAAATGAAAAAATCCCTACTGTCAAGGAGGTTAAATTCTTTGTCAGAAAATAACATAAACACAAGGAGATAGATCTATATAGAGATCTCTATCCATCCATCCATTTCTCTCTCTCTCTGTCTCCCTGTTTCTCTCTGTCTCTCTCTGTCTGTCTCTCTCTCTCTAAAAGAAACATTTTAAAAATTTCCAAGGAGTAAGACAGTGGGCACTAGAAAGGAGGGGCATCAGGATGGGCTTCTTGTAGAAGGTGGTGCTTGAAGTGAACTTTGAATGTAATTCATGATTCTCTGAGGGAGAGGGGAGAAAGGAGACCATTCTGGGCCTGGGAGATAGCTTTGTACAACAGCAGAAAGACAAGAAATACAATGTTGTCTACAAGAAAGAACAGGTAGGCCAGTTTGGCTGGAGCAATGAGTAGATGAAGATAGAGAGATGTTAGATAGATAGACAGACAGAAATAGGGGATATTTAGATAGACAGACATAGATAATAGACAGACATAGAGGATATATATATATATAGACAGACTGATAGACAGACATGGATGATAGAGAGAGCATTAATTAGGCATTTACTATATTCCAGGCACTGAATTAAGAGATAGCTAATACAAGCAAGCAAGACCATCTCTATTCATGAGGAAAACCCCCTTTTGGGAGTTTTCTTGGCAAAGATACAGGAATGTTTTGCCATTTCCTTTTCTAGTTCATTTTCCAGATTGGAAAAAAAAAATCAGGCAGAGTTAAATGACTTGCCCAGGGTCATAAGGAATTACATTCAAATGCAGGAAAGATAACACATAAAAAGGACTTGTTAAGGAGCTGCAACATTGTAGTGTTGCTATGGCCAGGAAATGATGTGGAGGCCTGGATATGGACAAGAATGTGAAAGCTTAGAGTCCCTGGGGCAACGCCTGAGGTTCTGGTTGTAAGGAGATGAGAATGATGGCTGGGAGTTTAAGCAGGATGGCATCAAAATGCCTGAGAAGTGATACATGGGCCAGGTTCCAAGCAAGATGAGACAAAAGCTCACTTATCAGAGACGAGTATGACATGACAGCAAATCCTGGAAAGGGATAATGAGGGACTTTAAGAGCTGAATGGGATTTTGTATTTTATTCTGAGAACAAGATGGAGCCACTGGAACTTAACAAGGAAGGGAATGACCTGATCAGATGAATGTTTTCAACTATTTACTGGACATCTTATTTCCTAGTGGAAGTCAACAGAAGATTGCCAAGTGGGGAGAGGTGGGTCAGGACACAGGGGAGAAGATGATGAGGTTAGCTTAGAACATGTTGAATTTAAGGTGCTAAGTTTAAATTCATCATCTTCTCCCCAGTGCCCTGACCCACCTCTCCCCACTTGGCAATCTTCTTCTGACTTCCATTTTTCTATTAATAGCACAAATATCTTTCCAGTCATTCAGGTCTGAAACCCAAGAGCTGTCTTTGACCCCAAATATATCACAGTCTACTAAGCTTAAATTCCATGATGCTAGTAGAAACCATTTTATCTCCTCAAACATCTGGGACCATGCATTATGATACACATTATGATAAATATATATTTAATAAGTGTTTGTTGAATGAATGAAAGAACAATGACTATTCTGTCTCCCCTTGAACCCTATCCCATTAATAGCCAAGTATTTTCAACTCTACATCCATAATTATTTGAATTTTCCTCCTTGCTATTCTCATTGTTCCTATCCATGACCAAGTTCCTACTCATTACCTTCGACTTGGACTCTGTAAGAATTTCCTAACTGAATTTCTTGCTTCTAAGCTCTCCTACCCTGACTCACAATAATATACTCTATTCAACACCGCAACATTAATCTTACTAAAGCAGCACAGTTCTGATCATGTTGCCCTTCTGCTAAAATAAAAACAGAAAAGAAAAAGAAAAACAACTTAGTAGTATCCTACTGCCTCCTAAGTAAAGTCTGGCCTTCAAAGCTCTCCAGGATTTGACTCCAGCTTCTTTTCAACCTCATCTCTCACCACTTTCCTTTGCATGCTCTATACTAAGATAAACTAGATTATTCTCTTACTTTGTTAACATACTTCATGATTAATTTCCTTGTCCATATTGTCCCTTCACCTGGAATGTCTTCCTTGACCCCTGTAGCTTTGTTTGTCAAAATCCTATCCATGCTTCAATCCAATACAAATATCACCTTCTCCTCCTGCTCCTGGATTGAAAAAAAAAGGGAAAAAAGAAATTTGCACAACAACTTTATTATATATTGAAAAGGAATAGCAAGTTATACATAATAGATTTGCAGTTTCATGTGCAATCATCTTTTTTTTATTATGGAAATACTTGTTTTATTCCATAAATTAAAAGTTAAATAAAATTTTTAAAAAGAAATGATTACCCCCTGCACTTTTTCCATACCTCTCTTATGACATTATACATTCTACCTTGTATTATTATTATTGGAAGGCCGTGGAGACAGCATTAGGCTTGGAGACTCAAGTCTTGGCTTTACTGCTTATAGCCTATGTGATCTTAGATAGGTCACAACTACCTTGAACCTCAGTTTCCTGGTCTGTAATATCCTGATAACTATATTTGTGCTACCTACCCTCTGGACTTAATATGAGAATCAAATGGGGTTACATATGGGAAAGTAATTTGTAATCATGAGGTGTTATATAGATTTCAGCTACATGTAGTCATATCCATTTCTTTTCTCTATTACAAGATTTTAGACTCCTTGAGGGTAGGGACCTTGTCTTGTCTTTGGATCCCTCACAGTGCTGCCCATATGGGCTTATATTTTTTTGTTGAAGGAATATTAAAATACTTTAGCCATCAAAAGAATAGGCTAGCAACTTCCAGGAAGGCAGAAACTTTTATTTAAAGCAAATATATAATAACTTTGATCATAAGCATGATACTAATTTACAAATATGCTAATTATAATTTTCTGCTGAATATCAACCTTCTCTCATCTTTAGTTTTGACAATACAAAAAAAAGGGGTGGGACTAGGTGAAAAGAATGGTGGGATTGGAGTTCTTTATACTAATACCCCTGCTAAATTTAGATCAGCTTCCTGCTTAGGTAATTTTCCTTGTGTTTTTAATTATTTATACAAATACATTATTTATATATGTCTGGAACTTGTGCATTCAGCACTCAATAAGCAGAAATAATTTATAGGATTCTGGAGCATTTCCCATCTTGACCTATCAAAGCATGTTTGTTCCTTTGCCCTGTTAAACAATTAGTACACATCAGTCCTGTGGTACTTTCATTTCCAGAGGAGTTGTGCTTCTTACCTATTCAGGCAGAGCTGTTCTCACTATCCACCTTCACATCTCTCCAAGAAATTCATCAGCCTGCCAGGTTTGCCCATTTTTTTTTCTCCTTACAGTCAGTTCATATGCTCCCCACTGTAGTCCTTGAGCAGCCCATGTCCTGGAATTGTTTCCAGCCCCAGTAGAAAGTATATAAGGGGGGCGGCCAGGTAGTACCGGCCCAGGTGTCAGAATGACCTGGGGATTGAATCCAGGCTCAGATACTTAGCACCACACCCAGAAATAACTGGCCATACTGTAACCTTGAGCAAGTTACTTAACCCTAATTGCTTTAAAAAAAAAAAAAAGATATAAGGCTTCCTAACTGAGGTCGGACCTACCTACATTTCATTATTTCCTTTCAGCTAACCCTTGATACCTGATTTCCTGGTTCTGAATTCTCTGCTCAGTTTCTGTTCCACTGCATGGTCCAGATCTCCAATTTCTGCATCTTTTTTCTGGTCCTTTTGGCACCTGGCTACATCTTGCCTGCTACTTTCATAGTCCAACTTACTCTACTATGCTATGGTACCTGGACTCCACTTTTCCTTTTCAGATTCATCTTGGTTCTCAAAGTTTTTCATCCTGTTCTCTTCTCAATTCACCTGATGTGACAACTTCTGAAGAGGAACTGACTTCTGAATACTGTGTCCCAAGAGGCCCAAGCAACTGTTAAGAAGGTTTGAGGGTGGGGCAGCTAGATGGTACAGTGAATAGAGTACCAGTCCTGGGATCATGAGGACCTGAGTTCTAATCCGGCCTCATACACTCGACACACTTGCTAGCTGTGTGACCTTGGGTGAGTCGCTTAACCCCAATTGCCTTGCCTTCCCCCCTCCAAAAAGCAAAAAAAAGAGAGGGGGAAAAAAGGTCTGAGGGCAGATCTGGGGCTGAACCAGGAGTAAGGCTAGACTGTGTTTTTGAGTTTTCCTTATAATCCTTCTAGTCAATGAAAGATGACTTGGATATTCCTCATCATGCTTATTTTCTTTCCTTTAGCCAAGAAGGAGGAGTTATACTTTGTTGTTTCTTTCTGAATCTGAAATATATCCTAGAGTCTGACTAATAAAGTATGAATTTTATCTACAAAATATATATATATTAAGCCCTCCTTATTAAGAGAAGATGAAGATTCCCAAACTAAAATGAGGCTATGACTTTATCTACCTTTGTTATCAATGTCCAAAGGCTTGACATTCCTATCTGTAACAATGGCTTCCAAAACATGAACTTAATCTTATTTCCTCACATTAAGTCACCAATAGCAGTACCCCAAGGCCAGTTGTTGACTTGAAAAATGACAATAACAGACAAAAATTGCTTCACTAAATGGAAACTGAAAAGCAAGAATATGAAATATATAAGAGGGAGCAATTATAGGCATGGAGACTAGTTGGAGCTCACTGTCACAGCCTAAGAGAAAAAATTGTCAAGGGAGCTTTTAATCAAGCAATCAACAAATATTTATTAGGCACCTACTGGAGAACTATGCTAGACACAAAATTCAAATAAGACATGTACCCCGTTAGTTACCTATATTGGCATTTTATAGTCTACTAGACGAGTAAGATACCAATATAGATAACTATAGTGGCCATGATAAATATACTAGAATGGTGCAAAACAAAATGCTTTCCAATATTCAGAAAGCTAGTGGTGCGATCTCATTGTGCGTGACTCCCCCCACTTTATTTCCCAGTTCAATGAAACCAAGTTTCTCTGTATGCCACACACATCACATTCTATCTCTCTTCTCTGTGCCCTTGCACGGTCTCTCTCACTCCTTTCTCCCCTCTGCTTCATAGAATCCTTTTTTTTCAAGATGCCACTCAAGTATCACTTTCTAAACGAAACCTTTGCAGATCTCCTCACCTGTTGGCTCCGTCCGTCTCAAACCAGCATATATCTCACTACAGTTTTTTGATTTGGAGTAATTATTTTCATATGTATTTTATATATATTGGATTAACACACTCATTTTCTCCTTTGTTAGAACAAAATCTCCTTGTGACCAATGATTGTTTCATCTTTTAAAACTTTAATTTTTTTTAATATACCTAATACTTAGCACATGGCTTAGGACATAATAGGCACTCAGCAAATATTTATTGGGCCAGCTACATGGCACAATGGATAGAGTGCATTCAGATCCTGCCTCAGACACTTACTAGCTATGTGACTCTGGGCAAATCACTTAACCCTGTTTGCCTCAGTTTCCTCATCTGTAAAATAAGCTGGAGAAGGAAATGGCAAACATTCTAGTATCTTTGCCAAGAAAACCCCAAAAGGGGTCACAAAGAGTTGGACATGACTGAAAATGACACAACAACAAATGTTTAACAATAGACTGGTAGAAATATTCAACCAAAGACCTTATTACCACTGGTATGCAGTATAGTTGGATCTTATTCCAGAACTAGATGGACTAGATGATCTTTGAAGTCCCTTCCAATTCTGATATCCTGTGATTCTGTTGATCTCTCTCTCTATATATAGTCTCTGTATATATCTCTATATATAGTCAGTCCTTTTCCAGTCTGGTCCTTTCCCTGGTTCCTTTGGAAGTCTATTCTCTTTTTAATTGCATGCTATTCCTATCTTTGGTACAATCTAAGCTTCCTTTGAGCTCCTCTGGTCATTGAGATAGCAGTTGTTTTTATCTAGTCTTCTGGGTCTTTCTCCTGGTCTGAACTTACTTCTCTCAGTCAAGCTATATACTTGGCCCAGATCAGATATTCTTGTCTAACCCAATGCCTCCTGAACCCTTTACTTAAATTAATGCACTCCTCTTTCTTTAAAACATAGATTTAATTATCATCATATATGAAATTAACTAGTCACTTACCATAGCAAGAAGAGTCTCAATGTGCAGATGTCATACATTTGAACTATAAGATCTCTGATCCAAATTGAAACCATGTAACCCTATGACCCAATATACACACACAGTGAAAGACTTCTTCTCTATGGCAACAACTGAAGGTTCTGCAGTCATTGCTTACTTGTGTCTAAATGTTGAAGAAGCCTAGAATATCAGAGTTAGAGGAGACAATTCTTTGAACCCTTATCTAGTCTGTGGGGAGACAGACCCCTCACCCTGCTGACAAGCAGTTTTGGGTAGCTCACAATCTCAGCTACCTCTTTTCTCAACATTTCTAAATCCATTAGGCTGACTTAAGAGGATAGTTGAGGGTATAAGCAAAGAAATACAAGTCTCTTGGCTGAAATTTCTTTTCCTGACTTCATTATTAACTTGCTCTGTAAACTTTTTTTGGGGGGATGGGGCAAGGAGGAGAGGGGGGAGCTTGTGGAAAGATCTGCTATTCCTTTTGCAGGAAATACTTCCTTTACCAGTACAAATTGACATCTTGGTAATTTTATAGTTTTAGAGAATTGCTTGGGAACATTTAGAGGGTAAGTGGTTAGTCTATCCAGGTAATTTTAGGAATTTCTGAAGGTAACTGAGGTCCAGATATCCACTTGCTCAACATTTCAGCTGACCCAGGCTGGAAACAGCATTGTATTAAGATGACATTTCTTGGTGAGGCTAGGTGGCACAGTTAATAGAGCACCAGCCGTGGAGTCAGGAAGGACCTGAGTTCAAATGTGACCTCAGACACTTAACACAAAAAACTAGCCATGTGACCTTGGGCAAGTCACTTAACCCCAGTTGCTCTCCAAAAAGCAAAAAAAAAAAAAGATGACATTTCTTCACGATAGAAATGTATAGTAAAGGGACAAAAGACAATCATGGCCTATATTTCTGATGCTTTATTCTCCTCTCTAGAATAGTTTATATTTCAAACCTCTCAAATCATATGACTCCTTTGGGAACATATTTTTAAAATCTCTTCCCCTCCCTCCCCCTTTCTCTTGAAATACTAAGTAATACTATTTCATACTATTTCTCCAGTTTAACACTCTTTCCAGGCTTTTTCTTTTAGGAAAATGGGAAGAACAAAGGCTAGGGCCTACCTTTGAAATGGAGTAATAGAGATAAGAAAACTTAACTCTAGTCTAGATCAGATGTCAAACTCTCTATCTAGGCCTCAACAACTAGCAAAATTCCAGAGTGTAGCCAGCAACAGATTAAAATGCAATTGGGAAATGTTTGAAAAAAAAAATACAAAATAGATAATGTTAATTTGTGATTTTTCTAAGTCAATATGTGGAATTTGATACAACTGGTCTCAATGGAATCATTGTCTTCCCACCCACCTGGAGCTGATTGGGGCCCTGACTCATTCCCCAAGGACATTATCCTCTTTTAAAATTCAAGGTTAAGATATAGATCACAGGAAGTAAGTCTTTTCAATCTTAATTAGGGGAGTGGTCCAGAAAGGAACCGGGTAGTTCTGGAATGTTAATTCAAAACTGTTTTTTTTTAAACATATCATGATCTTTTCCTTATTCAAGATTCTTATAAATGTTACTTCTCCCATTGCATTCTGGGTCACCTCCAGTCATCCTGATGAACATCTGGCCGCTGGACCCAGATGGCTCTGGAGGAGAAAGTGAGGCTGTTGATGGTTGCACACAACAAATGTTACTTCCAATTGTCTTGGGGAAGAGAACCATGTCCCAAGGAGGGGTTAGGAGAGGTGGAAGAAGTCTTTGGTGGAAGAATGACAACTTGTATATTTCTTTCTTCAAGCTAGACTTGGCTTGGATATAAATTAACGTGACATTAAATAAAATTATTTCTGGTAGACCAGTCCAAATCACAGATTATATTATTAGTATTCCTTTTTTTTCTTTTTTTACATTCCTGTAAAGAAGACTTGGACAAAGTCTCACTTGAGTCAGAGAAGACAGTTGGAAAACTTGAGGAAGGAAACCCCTGCATATATGTTCAGATCCCAGATGATCTCAGCAATTTCTAAGTTTTAAGGTGCCCTTTTTCTTGCTCTATGAATACATGCATAGGTGGGAAAAAAGGAGTCCTGGTCATTCTTCAAAGAATACTTGTACTCTGAGTTAACTTTTTTTGCTGTTCAGTTGTTTCAGTCTAACTCTGTGACACCATTTGGGATTTTCTTAGCAAAGATATTAGAGTGGTTTGCCATCCTTTCTTTCCCAGCTCATCTTATAGATGAGGAAACTGAGGCAAACAAGCTTAAGTGATTTGCCCAGGGTTATACAGCTATTAAGTATCTGAGGTCAGATTTGAACTCAGCTCTTTCTGACTCCATACCTGGTGCTCTGTGCATTGTGCTTGCTACCTAGTTGCCTTAGCTTTAGGCTCTAGTGTTAAAACAAGTTCCATAAGTAATGAATCCATAATACTTCAGTGCCACAAATGAAGTTCAGGATTGGAGGTGTAGGATGGGAGATGAGAAGGGAATCATGAATTACATTCTTAGTTGACCCTTGGTAAGGAAAGATAGTTAGAATGAAATTCTGCCAAGAGAGTTTGACACTTTTTGCTGCCCCCTTATAGACATCCTCCTCAGGAGAAAAAGCCTTTGAGCCTTCCACTGCCTGCTGGGCACAATGTGTCCCCAGAGGAAAGGCTGCTAGGGGTCAGGCTGAGCATCTTCCCATCTGCCCCAAAGCAACCACTTGCATCTCTGCCAGCATAAGTTAACTGTTACCTCCTGCTGCCAACCTAGTCTTGCAACTGGGATGGGGTGGACCTCTGGTGCAAAGAAGAGAAACCCTCTGACTTCTGCCCTCATATCCCCTGCTGTCTATCCTTTGAGGGTAGAGGAGTATGCCTTCCACTTAGTGACGAACATTCGTATCCGGTAATACTTTTCACATCCTAGTGACTCTGAACTCTTGTAGATCATCATCCAAACCCCATTCCACAACCTCTGCCACTAGATTCCTCATTCCCATCCCTATCAACTCTCCTACCCCAAAGTTTCAATTCAGCTCCACCCAGTCCTTCTACTATGCCCTCTGGAATGAATGCCTATTCCGTTGGCAACAAATTTCCCTTCATTTTCCTCTCCCATCCCTAGCTCTTCCCCTGATGACACGTCCCCCCAATATCCTTTTCGGTACTGGTTGCACCTTCACTTATTCTCCTGAGTTTACTGGTTGAGGTGAGGAAGTTGGAATATTCCTTGCTCCTCATTGCCACTTCCAAGTCACATCTGCCTTCCTCCATTACTCAGAATCCCCTCTTCCTTTGAGGTTCAAGCTCTTCATTTACCACCCAATCAAAATCCTGGTAGCTGTTGTCTGTAGACCTCCATGTTACTCCTCTTCCATCCTCGGTGAGTTTGACACCTGGCTCACAATTTTTCTCTCCTTTACAACTCCTGTCATACTAGAGGCTTCGACACTCATATTATTGCTCCCTCAAAACCCCTGAACACTCAATACCTCAACCTGCTCACCTCCCATGAGCTACTCCTCCACTCCATGGCAGTCACACACAGAAACAGTCATACCCTGGATTTCGCCATCACCCACAAATATACAACCCCTATGTTCAAGAATTCTTGAGTTCCTTATCTGATCCCATTTATTGGCTCTTCACCTCTCCCTCTGCCTTCCTCTACAAAACTCTATTCTTCTTCCACACTATAACCTCCAGTTCTTTTAACCCTCAATTCTTCTCTAAGTGTTATAGTAGTTGGCCAGTCAATCACTCAGGCTCTTAACCCAGGTGTCATCCCAGACTCACTTTGTCTCATCCCTCTCCCTCCCATATTCAATTGTCAATGCCTGTCAATTTTATCTTCATAACATTTCTTGCATATGTTCCTTTCTCTCCTCTAACACAGTTACCACCCCTGGTATGGGCTCTCACCACCTCACGATTTCTGATTGGCATCCTGGACACAAGTCTCTCCCTGTTCTAGTCCATCCCTCATTCAGCTGTCAAAGTGATTTTCCTAAAGTACAGTTCTGACCATGCCACTCCCCCTATTTAATAGACTCTAGTGGCTCCCTATCAACTTCAGGATCAAATGAAAAATCCTCTATTTTGGATTCAAAACCCTTCATATAAACTCCCCAAACATTTCCATTCTTCTTACCTTTTACATTCCCCATATATTTTATGATGCAGTGACATTGACCTCCTTGCTATATCTTCTACCAAGAATCTCTATCTTTGAACTCTAGGCATTTTTAATGGTTGTCCCCCATGAGTAAAATGCTCTCCTTCTTCATGTCTAGCTCTTGGATTTCCTGGGTTTCTTAGAGTCTCAACCAAAATTCCACCTCCAATAGGAAGCCTTTCCTAATTCCTCTTAATTTTGTCCTTCCCTTTATTGATTATTTTCCATTTATCCTTTATATAGCTTGTTGGTACATACTTGTTTGCAAGTTGCCTCTCCCATTAGACTGTGAATTCCTTGAGAACAAGGGCTGACTATCTTTTGCCTTTTTTGTATCTCCAGGGCTGAGCACATTTCCTGGGGCATAGTAGGTGCTTAATAAATGCTTATCAACTGACCAGACCCAAATTTGAATCTTGATTCAGACACTTAATAACTATGTAATCCTAGCATCAAATGAAACAATATTCATAAAACACTCGACCTAGTGCCCTTCACATAGTAGGTGCTTAACGAATGATTGTTTCCACCCCTCACTAAATCTCTTTAGGGTTTTTTTTTTTCAACTGCAAAATATGAGGGTTGGATCTGATGGACTCTAAGGTATCTTCCAGCTTTAAATCTATGATCCTATGACATGACTGGTGTGGTCACACATCCAATGAGAGGGCCTCCATCCCTCTGGTTGTACTAACAACACTGTGCACAAAACACAGGTAGAGAGCATTCCTTGTCAAATTGCATCATTCAGTAAGTTATATAACCTATGACAACAACAACAACAACAATAATAATAACAACAAAGACCAGCCAGAGGCAAGGAATAAGGCGTAACAGCACAGGCCATTGAAAAGCTGAATTTCAGTGGACTGGGGCCTCATGCTTAAGGAGATCATATATAATGTTTGACAGGGTGAGTCACACTTGGGCATCATTCAAGATTAATCTTATCCCCTTCATGAAATAACTTATTGTTTTGACTTGTTCCTCTCAGCTAGTTCCAAGTTATCCAACAATCTGTTGCAGAGACAGGTTTGTCGGTTTGAAGCTCTCCTCGCCCAAATGCTGAATTATGGAGTCCATTAAGGAGTTCAGATGATCTGTTTGGAGAGGCCAGAATCCAGCAAAGCCTCTAATTTTTCCATGATGACTGATGGATTTGGAGTACTCTTAAAGGGTGGCTGTATAATGCTAAGTGCTTAGTCTGTGCCAGTTTTGTCACCTTCTTTGACCCTGGTACACTCCCTCCTATTCCGGTCTTGTCTTTACCGTCCATAAGAACAGGACATTGGTATTAGGGAGAGAGGATTCATAGGATTTAGAGCTGGAAAGAACCTTAAAGAATGCCTAGTTCATTTCCCTCATTTTACAGATGAGAAAACTTAGGGCAAGAGGTGAAATAAATAGCTCCAGGTTAGAATTTCTAGTTTTGGAAACAGGGAGAGGAGAAAAAGAGAAGAATGTCAGTAGAAGAAAGGGGAAAACTTGCATGCATCCTCCTTATGTAACAGATTTGCTTTTTCCCCCCATTTTTTTATGCCACTGGATTTCTTCCAGAAACATTATGCTGTAATGCTAATTAAAAGAGTTTCCTTGATGTTTTAGGTTCCCAGAAATAAGATGAGGTAGTCCACACTCAGAGGATTAGTGAGATCAAAATGGTGGGAAGAAGTTGGAGATGATGTTGTCTTCCTTCCACTGGCCAGCAGGCAGTTTCTCTAGGCCTGTGAATGGCAGTGGAGATTGGCTCTAACCTGGCATCTTATAATACTGGGAGACAGTGTTAAGTCCTGGGGGCACAAACTTATTCTATTAGTTTTGTGGCTGATGATGTAGCTGATAGCATCAGCTAAGTTGAAGTTACAGTCAGTGACTGTGCATGTGGCACGGAAATGGTTGATTCCTTGATGTGCTTTCATGTGTCGTGTCCTATGAATCCTGTTGGCAAGAAAATCCTTCCTCCACCCTAGCACTTAGTTAATAAACATGACTTGAAAAGCTGCCAAGAATACATGTGTTTTCTGGGCTGCGAGATTCCATCTGAAAAGGAAAGACCATCCTAGATCTGATGCACCAAAGGGTTTATTAATTAGGAGGCCTTTGTAATATTCCCCTATAGAATAAAGGAGAAAATAAAGGTCGTCTGGGTTGAAACTCCACTGATCTTCTGCCCAGGCAAAGTTTATTGCTTTTCATTCTAGCAAAGAGATTGCTGCTCTGACCCCTCAATTATCTCCCTTGCCCTCTCAGTATGAACACACAATTATTTGTTAATGTCAAAAAGACTTTTGAATTTCTATCTGGTGGGGTGAAGGCAAGGGGACCAAATCTCAAAGTCAACATCTTTGCAATATGTTCCAAGAAGAAAATGATCAAAGCTCTATTACCCTTCAGTGACTTGAACAGAAACTCAAGTGAGGTATTCAGGAGACAGGGTAATGACTTAGTAGAACAAAGAAAAAATAAAATTAGGTTCTTCTCCCTCTCTCCCCCATTTATTCATAAATGCACTATAACTCCAGAACAGTAAGTCAAGGTTGACTCCAGGGAGGCTGTACAAATCTGAGATCACTTGTAAATACAGTATCTCTCTTAAGGACAGTTCAATGTGTTGAAAAATGAGCTTTGATAAAGAGTAGTTCAGCTTGTCTGACCCATATTAGGGAATGGAAGGAAGTAAACATGGTAGTATAGGCAAAAGCAAGTGCTGAGGGCTCTGAAACAAAATGAAAAAGAAATAATTCAAGGAAGAGCTATGAGACTTAGACCTTGAAGGCATTTTAGATATTCTCTAGTACAAGAGTGGGAAACTTGGGCAGACTCCCCACCCCTTGTTTTATGGATGAGGAAACTAAGTCTCAAAGAACTAGTGAGTTGTCCAAGGTTGCACATTTAACTATTAGCATAACCAGATTCATAGCTTGAGTCCTCTGCCTTTAAATTTAATGGGTTGATTTTTAAAAAAAAATTATATCTATCATACTACTTCCATAAAATTCTGCCACAATGGGCCTAAGCAATATTTGACTCTATAAACCCTGTTTAGAAGAGTGCTAGAGAATTATAGATTATAAATTTAGAGCTGGAACACAGAGGTCATAGTAGTCAAACTTGAGGCATGAAATCTGTCAAGGGTATTTAAGATGGACAGTCTTTAATGAAAAAATGACTTGACTTTTTTGAGAAATTCCTGCCCTTATCCCATTATTAGAACTAAGAAGGATTCTTGGGGTCCTAGTCTTCTATTACAATGACTAGCATCTCTAGAATCTTGCTTTTCTCTAAAAATCACAGCTCTTATCAACCCATGCCAGAAGGGTTGATTAAAGCTGGGACAGAGAGGCGGCAGCTAGGTGGTGCAGTGAATAGAGCACTGGCCCTGGAGTCAGGAGGACCTGAGTTCAACCTCAGACTCTTGACCTTCCCCCCTCCAAGAAAAAGAAGAAAAAAAAGATGGGACAGAGGACAGAAAACTCTGGGATTGATAGTCATATATACATTGCTTAGGGTGTTGGTGAACCCACCCTCCTGCCTCTTGGATCCTGAGTTACTGCACTCAGTCAAGGTATAGTTCTTTCCTTATGTTTCCCAGTCATTTCCTGGTCATTCAGACTCTACTTCTACCTATACTTTCCTTCTCAACTTGCATCTCTCAAATGACTATCTTGGGCAACCTATTTGGACTTTAAGCGTTGTCCATGTTCTCTAATTTGATTTTTTTTCCCTGAGGATTCCCAATAATAGTACTACCCCTTTCTGTACAAACTGGCTTCCCAATAGTGATTTCTAAATTGTGCATAACTCTGTATCATATGTGGATCAAATGCTGTCCTGACCTAACTCATGATCCTAGAAAATGCTGGTCTCTGTCCTATGTCTATGCCTGTCTGTATCTTAATAAAATAACTCATGTTATATGAAATATTTCACTTAAAATCAGGATTTCCAGTATAGTATGGAAAGTAAATTCTTTCCATAGCAACTAAGGTTTCTTAAATATCTCTCCTTAAGTACACTGAAATAAGGTATTAGAGCCTCCACACCCATCCCCACCTGCAAGGTACTGTATCTGAGTAGATAGAAAATCCCAATCACCTTAAATCCATAAGAAATTATATGATTCTTTGACTTTAAATATGGCTTAAATAGTCTAGTAATAGAACTTTTTTCAAGTCTTAATCCTGGAGTCTTGAAAGACCATCTATTTAATCATCCCACATTCAGGAGGGGCCATTCAAGACAGATGGGATTCTAAACTTTCATTCTTTTTTCATTCTATGGCTCACAAATCTGGAAAGCAGTCATTGGGATATAAGCTGGGTGGAATGGATTGTTAGCAATAGTCTACACTGAACCTTGAAAATGAGTTAAGATGGTGTTGGAAAGAAAGAAAGGCTATGTGGATGAAAAGAGATAGGGGATAGTCATGGCGGCTGTGGGAAATGCATACATGCTTTGTGTATAAGTATGCATTGAGTGTGATAACAAAGAGAATAACAAACAAAATAACATTCTCAGCAAGGGTGTTGGACACAAGATATCCATTTCATAGTCCAAATGAAAGATGGATTTCCTATGGATGGTGAGGTCCTCCAGATGCTCCTGCTTTCACGTGCTTTTGTGCAAATCTTGTCTATGAATTCATTAATTAATTCTACATAATGGGACATAGCATAGCATAGTGGGAAATACATTGATTCCAGAGTCAGGGAACCTGGTTTCAGGCCCTGCCTCTGTTACTGCCAGTGTGATTTTGAACAAGTCACTTGATCTTTCTAGGCCTCAGTTTCCTTATTTGTAAAATGAGAGGGTTGAACTAAATGGCTTTTGAGACTTCTTTCACCTCTAAATTTATGATCCTATGATCCATCTGTTCTCTCCCACTTCAAAAGAATTAACCCTAATTATCCATATAGGAAAAAGTCAAATGATTGAAGAATGCCCATCTGTGGACCCATAATCTAATAAAGCATGTATGTAGAGGGGTGCTGGTAAATGTTTAACAACTGGCTCTACAAAATGTATACACAACTCATTTTTAATTTTAATCTTCATTATTGACATTTTCTCCATCATTTTAAATGTAGACAATCAACAAAATACTAGATCAAGCCCCAATTTATAGCATTTGCCAATTCCCAAGGTATAAATCCTCATGCTGAAAATTTAACAATTACTGGTTCTAGCAATGCCTTCATGTAAGTATAATGGCAAATGCCATTATAAAATGTTATAAGAATATTTGAGAAGGAAGAGCTCATAATAGGGTAGATTATGGGGGACTATAGATGCTAAAGAGAGAGTGCTTTCCAGGCACTGGTGATGGCCTGGGAAATTTCATGGAGGTGGGAGAGTATGGGCCCACATATGGAAATAGCTGTCTTGACATTATTGTTTGAGAAATACTTGACTATGTAATTTTTTTTATTAAATTATACCCTTTCAGAAATGAAATTCCACATCCTCCCTCAACTACCCACTCCATTGTCTTAGCACCCCACATCAGGTAGTTATTTAAAATCAACTAAAATCCCTCATGTTACATTTTAACACTACTATTCCTTGTTTTAGTCTCATCTAAGACAGAAACAGCTGTTCACCCTCTAGATCATGATTCAGATCTTGAAGATGTTAGATCTTGTGGTCTTCACTCCTGTCGACTCAAGAATTCCAGCCATTTCTGTCTTCCTGCACAGGTTCTACCATCTTTCAGTGAGTAATAAAATGAATGAAAATATCTTTCTAGGATGGATTTGAAGGATGATCTCTTTGGGTTTCTTTCAGGCCTAGGATTCGATGTTTTGTGATTCTGAATACACCCCTTCCCACCTACTGTCTTGAGTAAGAACATAGATCTACCCACAAGCATAACATGTGTACTTCATTACCTCAAACACAAAGGAAATGGTTTGGAGTGGGGGGTTGGAAAACAGATCAAATACTAAAGCCACATGATGCCACAGGGAAAAGTATGACTTGGTATGAGAAATTCAGCCCATATGGTCTAATTAGTGATGTACAGTACTTTTTTGTTCATGAAAAGTAGCAAATGGAAGCTGTTCTCTCTCTCTCTCTCTCTCTCTCTCTCTCTCTCTCTCTCTCTCTCTCTCTCTCTCTCTCTCTCTCTCTCTCTCTTTCTCTCTCTCTCTCTCTCTCT
>NW_027186160.1:0-4091 GCF_028583685.1 Petaurus breviceps papuanus | reverse complement strand
TATGGCATTACCATCTCTTTTTTTTATACGTTCTCTTTCACCGTTAATCTCCTTCCCCCGACCCTTTCTCTCGTCCCACCCTCCCCCCCCCCCCTCCCCCTCCCCCTCTCTCCCCCTCAATGATACGTTGCCCCCCTATTCCCCCCCCCCCCATATGCCTGAACCTGTGCAGGGATAGAAGAAGGATAGGGTGTAAAGGGATATGTGTCTTAGCTATGGCACCTTTGTAATTTCCTTACCTCTAGTGAGACTTTAATTGAAGTGGAATTTCCCCCCCAGGGAATTTCCTTGAAAATCAAAGGGTTCTTTCCTTCATCTTCTAAGAGGGGAAGGATTCAAGGGGAGAGGTCTCACCAATACCTCTGCCAGGGAGTGCTTGGTATGTATGTCTTCCCATTCTTCTCTGGAATGCTGTAACTTACAGGAGATATGATTGGTGGGAATCCTGGGCTTGGAAAGACAAAGCTCCCATGTGTTTCTTCTAAAGCCTTTGATTTTCAAAGGAGAGAAACCAGTCAAAGCACAAACATCAACATAAAGACTTCATAAAGTTGGTTGTAAAGGCCTCCTCTTCCTCCTTCTTATTGTCATTCATCATCTTTCAAAGAAGAATGACCTAGAAGAAGTAATCAAAATCGTGTGGGAACAAGATGAGGTACATAGCATCCTCTACATCCTTTCTGCTACTGCAGTTGTACAAAAGATGCTTTCAATGAGTCTATAGAAGATGACCTTGCATCCTAATACTTTTATTCAGCTACAAAAAAAGTCATTTTCTCCACTTTTGCATTAGTCCACAGAGCACTAAATATAAAAGAAATAATAGCAGGCTCATTGGCTTATCCCAGAACCATTTCTGAGCTCCATCAAACAAAAAGAGAAGAATGAAATAATAATAGTCATAGGAAAATATTGAGATGGATAACTAATACCAGTTCACTTTTATATAGCACTTTAAAGTTGGCCAAAATGAGAAGCTACTCCTTTTTATTACAAAATATGAATTTATAAATTCTTGGGCAAGTCACTTGACCTCTCTGGGTCTCATTTTCCTTATCCATGAAATGAGATGGTTGGACAAGCTATTCTCTAAGGCTCCTTCCCACTGTAGATTAATGATTCTACTATATGTGTTTTTCCTCATTCCAGTTCTTTACCATTGGGAGCATGCACAACAATGTGCCTTCCATAATTTGAAAGAATCATCACAAACTAAATTTCCCCATTTGGTCCAGGTGTGTTACTGATGTGTTACTGGTTTGGCCTGAGAATCATTCAAACTTCAACTAAAACAGATTCTTAACCTGCTTGTAAAGTAACTTGGAATTATAGCAAATGGAGACCTGTAGTCTGTCTCTCTGTCTCTCATACACATATTTGTACATTATATATGTCTGTATATATATTTACATACACATATGTATATGTCTACATACATGTATGTGTATACACACATATATATATGTATATGAGAGATAGCAAATGAGGTTCCAATCCTTTAAAGCAAGGGGTTCTTCACCTGGGAACCACAAGCCCCCCAGGTGGTCTGTGGATAAAATTGAGGGATTCCATGAGACTGAAGAGTAAAAAAATTACATCTTTATTTTCAATAACATCTAACTGAAATTTAGCATTTCCTTCAATTATGAATTTTAAAGTATATGTATATTATTCTGAGAAGAGAGTCCACAGGCTTCATGAGACTGCCAAAGGTATATGTGATACAAGAAAGATTTACTAACACCTGCTTTAGAGTATGCTTCATTGCTTTACAATCCATGTAGAGATCTGCAGAAATACCTGATCAAGGGGTCCTTCCCTCCCCGCTTCAGAGTAGACCAGGTTTCATCTGACTTTCCTATTAAAGAATACTGATTTGCAGACCCTATCTTATAATATAGCATATAAGCAGGAATGTGTTGATAAATGGTAAAGATGTTGGCAAATTTTTCCTTGAAAAAAAGTTGATTTACTGCATGGTGATGAAAAAACTTTTGACTATTGAGCTAGAACTGAATGTATATACCAAGGTTGGAGAACCTATGGCCTTGAGGTCACATGTGGCCCTTTAGGTTCTCAAGTGTGGCCCTTTCACTGAATCCAAATTTCACAGAACAAATCCCCTTCATAAAAGGATTTGTTCTGTAAAACTTGGACTCAGTCAAGAAGCCACACCTGAGGACCAGAAGGCCACATGTGGCCTTGAGGTCTCAGGTTCCCCTCCCCTGGTATATATATATATACACACACACACACAAAAGGCTCAAATGGATGAACTCTTCCTCACTTTTGAGTGAAAAGGAAGAAATGTTCTAGACCTACATATTGTGGGAGAGGTAGGAATTGTATCTGCAATGGTCTGCCAGCTGCTGCCAGCTGCCTTTGATATAAACCTACCTGGTTTCCATGTGTCCATGAACACATGGCACCTCTGTTTCTTCTTTCTTTTCTGATCTTAAGTGAATAAATATTAGAGAAAGAACAGACCAGATTTTGACCCTACAAGGGTTAGAGGAGCATCTAATGTCCCCTTGGCAATCAGAGTCAGTAGCAGCCATAGTAGCTGCATGTGGTGAGGAGTCAACCCCAAAGAGTGATCTGCTTTGCCTAGCCTGGAAGTACATTGACATAGCAGACTAGACACGTCATTCTAGAGACAGCTAGGGAGTAGATTTCAGAACACTGGGCCTGAAGTCAGGAAGACAAGTTCAAATCCTATTTCAGACACTTAACATATGTTTACCTCAATTGCAAAATGGGGATAATAAAACCACCTACCCCCTATCCCCAGTTGTTGTGAGGGTCAAATGGGATAATACTTGTAAAATACCTGGTAGATAGTAGGCATTTAATAAATGCTTGTTTCCTTCTTCCCTATAAGCAAGGGAGTGGCTTGTCCATTGGCTATATCACACCCAGAAGTGCACTTGTTGGGGGAGTGTGTTGGGCCCACTTTTCCCAGTGACAGAGATGCATAGAGGAAAAGTATACTCCTTGTTTGCAATGTTTTCCTACTTAAATCCTCACTATACCTTCTTAATAGATATCCCATTGTAAAAGCTAATTAATGTTCAATGGTTTTGAGAAGATAGTAATTGGTGATGATATCGGGGAGAACATATCCTCTTGGGGCTTTTTAGTGATAGAACTAGGAACCTCCCCTCTAACCCTTCATGGTTACCAGGCTCTGGGTGTCTGACCTGCTAGTCCAAGTGTGGATTGGGAGGATGAGTTTAGAACCTGAGTTGTAATACCCATAACTCCATAGTCACTGAAGTGTTCATAGTCTTTGATCCAGTAAAATATTGTTACTAGGTATATATTTCAAAGAGGTAAAACACAAAGAGGAAGGAACCATATGTATCAAAATATAACATTACTTTTTGTTATAGCATAGAAGTGGGAACAGCATGTGTACCTATTAACTGAGTAATGACTGAACAAATTATGGTATACGCGTGTTACAGAATATCGCACTGTAAGAAATGACAAGCCTTCTCTGTTGATTGATGAGTCTGTCCCAGGAATCTCCACTTAAGGAAGTAGCCGTATCACTCATCCTCATTCTGGCCTGGCTCAGCCCAGAACAGCCAGCACCATCCTCCCCTGCATCCCAACCAGTCTTCTTTTTATCACAGTTCTAAGTGTTTGCTCTCCCCCGCCCCTCTCTCATTAGAATATAAGGTCCTTGAGGGCTGGGGCGGATTTTCTTTTTGCTTGTATTTGTATTCTGAATGCTAGTAAGCACTTAATCAATGCATTTCCTATGTATCTAAAGATCATTGTACTCTGATCTATGCAACAACCAATCATGTCTTTAGGAACACTGATTATGAAATACTTTTCCTGTCTCCTAAAAGAGATAGGATAGAGTGGAGGGATAGTCAGTAAGAATTATGAAACACCTACTATGTGTCATAAGACATACATTTTCAGTCATGGCCAATGTGTGGTAGTTTTCCTTATTTGCTACAAGGGACAGCTGCTATGGCAGGATGCAGGAATGAGTGAGTAATGAGAGAGATACGATCCTCCTCCCTCCAAAAAGAAAGAAAGAAAGAAAGAAAGAAAGAAAGAAAGAAAGAAAGAAA
>NW_027186159.1:0-14672 GCF_028583685.1 Petaurus breviceps papuanus | reverse complement strand
CAGTGGATAGAGCAAGGGCCTGGAGTCAGGAAGACTCATCTTCCTGAGTTCAAATTTGGCCTCACATGCTTATTAGCTGTGTGACCTTGGGCAAGTCATGTAACCCTGTTTGCCCCAGTTTTGTCATCTGTAAAATGGATTGGAGAAGGAAATGGCAAACTGCTCTAGTATCTTTGCCAAGAAAGCACCCATCTGGGTCACAAAAAATCAGACATAATTAGAAAATGACTGACCGCCAACAAAAGAGACCTTCAATGTAGGAAAAAATTGTGGTAGGGTGAAAATACTTAAAGAATAGGATATTACTAAGATTCTAAGTGATTGTGTTTTTCACTATTTGACTACACAATTTTTTCCCCAGAAATGTGATGTCTAAGCATATATTCATATACCGCATTTTAGAAGTTTTCTATTTCCAAATATTCATCCAGACATGTGATTTTATGATTGTGGGGAAAACTCTATCTATTGATGTATGTTGACAACTTGTCTGTAACTTAAAGTCTTAAAGAAGTGACATGAGACATTGAGAGATCTTATGATTTGCCCGTCTCACCCAGGAGTATGTAGCTGATGTGGGTCTTGAACCAAGTCCTTCCTTACTACAAGGAAAGTCTTCTATTTACTATTCTAGTTCTTGAAATTTAATATATTTTATTTTCCCCCCCAATTATATTATAAAAATTATATAATTACATATCATATTATTTAAATTATATAAAAATGATTTTTTTTGCCTTTTTCTTTTTGGAGGGCAATTGGGGTTAAGTAACTTGCCCAAGGTTACAAGGCTAGTTTTGTGTGTGTGTGTGTGTGTGTGTGTGTGTGTGTGTGTGTGTATGGGTGTTAAGTGTCTGAGGCTGGAACCGAACTTGGGTCCTCCTGACTCCAGGGCAGGTGCTTTAGTCACTGCACCACCTAGCCACCCCTAAAAATGATTTTTTAACATTTGTTTTATTTTTAAGTTCTGAGTTCCAAATTCTATCCCTCCCTCCCTGAGACAGTAAGCAATCAGATATAGGTTATACATATACAATCCTATAAAACATTTCCATATTAGTCATTTTGTACAAGAGTACTTGAATAAAAGAAAAAGAATGAAAGAAAGAAAGTGAAAAATAGCATGCTTCAATCTGTATTCAAATAATATCAATTCTTTCTCTGGTGGTAAATACTATGCTTCATCATTAGTCCTTTGGAATTGTCCTCTCACTACATCTACCTCTCAGTCTCTGTGTATCTGTATCTGTATCTCTCTCTCTCTCTCTCTCTCTCTCTCTCTCTCTCTCTCTCTCTCTCTCTCTCTCTCTCTCTTTCTCTCTCACTCTCCCCCTTTCTTCTTCTCTCCCCACCCTCTCTTTCATCTACCTATATCTACTACATGTATATATGTATTTATATATCTATCAATTCTCTCTCTATATGTATATCTACTATATGTAACTATTTCTATGTTTCTACTGTGTGTATCTGTTGTACTCTGTATCTACTGTATCAATCTATATCAAGCATCTATCTATATCTAATATAGAGAAATGAATAAATAAAATATGTATTCCCATGTTACTAGTTTTATATGCACATGGCAGCTCATTTAATTGATGCAGCCTGCATTTCTACTTATTTTTCATGAGTCTGATGGATTCTTATTTCCTGTCTCACTTGAGTGGCCCCCTACCATGTGGAGCTACCCCCCTCTAAGATCAATCTCACTCTCTAGGAGGTCCCAGCCTTTTGGTTTCACTGCCCATCCACCCATCCCCACCCTCCCAGTCAGTTCTGGTGGCAATGTTCATTCACCCACATTGTTTGCCCAGCAGTCATGGTGGTTCCCAGTGAGTGGCCAGGAAGACACCAATGTGAAAACCCTAAGGAACCCACATGTGGTGTTACAGGCAATTGCTGCTGGCTCACAACCAACAGGGATCAGGGGACTTTGCAGTGGCCTTTTCAAAAGCAGTTGCTATGCAGCTTTTACAATGAACATTCCCAAAGAAGCCTTTCTTAGTTTGCCTCTTGGCTGTTAGATGTCCTAAATGGAGAAATCTGGTGTCACAAATGATGTGTGAATGGGCCAAAATGAACAACTTGTGTTTTGGACCACCTTGGGAAGTGTTCCCGAGGAAACCTGATTCTTTCTGAGTCCTTGAAACCAAGTGGCATCTACAAAGTAGGCCCAGAAAATTGTTACTAATCTGAGTTTCATCTTCCACATCTCTCTAAAAGGAAAGATTGCTTTGCAGGCCAGGTTCTTTTCCTTGGGGGTGGGTGAGAGGAAGGGAGAAAAAGTGGAAGGGGTGCTGCTGTTAATATACATGGAGCCAAACTCTCAGCTCTTAATTCATGGACTTTCACACACTTGTATGCCAACTCCACCCTAATCTCTGCCCCTACCCAGAGGCATTCTGTTAAATACATGCCCCAAATATGTCTCTCTTTAGCTGGCTAGCTACCTATCATCTATTCAGTTAACTTTCATAAACCAGTTCTCTTCAGGCTCAACAGGAGATTCAACACTGTAGGCCTCTGGGAGTAAATCCTTAGTAAATGGTCTCCCCTTCTGGCACAAATTTTGTTACCCTACCTGAGAAAAAGCAAAGCCTTGACTCAGTGAGAGTTCAAGGATTCCTCAGGCTGAGGTGGACTAGAAACTTCCTGACATGAGGTAATAGAAAGAGACGAACCCATTCATGGGCCTGCCCTTCAACTCTGTCAATATTTGCCCAAAGTCAATGAGACCTCCTTTCACAGACAAGGTGCGGAGGGGAGTAGGGGGGTATATAGGGATATATCAGATCTGGTAAGCAGGGAATTTTACAGGCAGCCTCTAACTTCGCTGCTGACTCACCAGAAGGTGGTTTCTGATAAGGAATTTCCTCTCTGTACTTTGTTGTCCCTATCTAGAAAATGTGTATAACAACCTATACCATTGCTCTGTGGTTTGATCTGATCTGAATTTTTTTTTTAGTGGTCAATACAGTGAAAAATTATCTGTCAAAGCCTTTGCTATATGAATAGAAAAAAGAAATAGTTAATTGACTAAGATATTTTATTTTGAACTGGCAGATTTGGGGCAGACTATGGTTATGTTTGAAGAATATCGCAAGAATATATGATAAATAATAACAAAATAAATGTCTTATTTGAGGCAGGCATATTAATAATTTCATGCCAATGAAACTCCTCTTATAAAATTACTTTTTGGTAATAATACCTAGTATTTATGTAACAATTTAAACTTTGTAACCTTCTTTATGCATGTTATCTCATTTTATCCTTATAACAATCCCATGACATAGGTGCTATTATTATCCCTGTTTTACAGATGAAGAAACTTAAGGCTGAGAGAGTTTAAATGGCTTGCCCCAGGATTATATAGCTAAGTGTTTATGGTAGGATTTGAATTCAGCTTTCTGGATTCCCAGTCTAGTGTTTTATCACTACACAGCCTAGCAGCCTTTTTTTCCTACTTTGCTTAAGGGGTACTCTATTATAGGTTGTAAATCATGTATGTAAACCTGCTTTTTATATATAGAAAATGCCCTCCTTCAGCTTTGCCTCTTGGCCTTGTTCTCTTCAAGACTCAGCTTAGATGCCACCTTCCACATGAAACCTTTCCTGGACCTCCAGTTACTTGTGCATCCCCTCCCAAATCTACATCCTATATACATTCTGCATTAATTTTTGTGTACATGTCGTATCTCATATGGGAATATAAGCTTTTTGAGCGCAGATTTGTTTCTTTTGTCTTTGTATTTCCAGGCTTGTCACAGTGTTTGGCAAATAAGTGTTTAATAAATGCTTATTGATAGAATGTGCTGAACTCTTGGGAAATAAAGACAAAAGCCAAACACTGCCTGCCCTCAAGGATCTTATACTCTAGCTAGTAAGTATCTGAGGCTAGATTTGTACTCAGGTTCTGCTGCCCCCAGGCCTGGTATACTATCCACTGAGTGAGTTACTTTTAAAGGAATACTCTTGGCTTTGTTATGGTATTTATTCAGAAAGCATATCAAATTTTTATATTAAGAAGAATCATATATCTATTGCATTTAAATTTTTCCCTAGCCTAATACACATTTATACTATAGATTGAATAGATAAATTTAATTCAAATCAAGTCAACAAGAATTTATTAAAGAGTCAGGAAGTCTTGAGTTCAAACACAACCTCATACACTTGTTTGCTGTTTGACCCTGGGCAAGTCACTTACTCTTTCAGTCTTGGCACAAAACAGTGTGTGTGTGTGTGTGTGTGTGTGTGTGTGTGTGTATGTGTGTGTGTGTGTGTGTGTGTGCTGGGCTACTACATGGTTCAGTGGATAAAGTTCTGAGCCTGGAATCAGGAAGGCTTATCTTCCTTAGTTCAAACCTGACATCAGACACTTCCTAGCTGTGTTACCCTGGGCAAGTCACTTAACACTATCTGCCTCATTTTCCTCATCTGTAAAATGAGCTGGAGAAGGAAATGACAAACCCATCCAGTATTTGCCAAGAAAACACCAAATGGGGTCATGAAGAGTTGGAAACAACTGAAAAATGACTGACTAATCCACAATATATAAACATATATATTATATATAACATAAATATATGTTTTTTACATATATAAATAAAATATATAATGCAGGCTAAAGGTCAGGAACACTTATATTATAATCTTCCTTATGGCACTTAGTATGTCTATGACCTTAGACAACTCACTTAACCTCTATAGTTCCCAGGCAACTCCCTAGGATTTAGTTCTGAGTCATAATTGCCAGTGGAGAGAATTCCCTTATGAAGTTCCTCATGCTGATGAAATGTCAGATACTTTGAATATCCACTTTGAGTATTCCATTAGTAGTTGGTTGTTATCCTTCATTCTTGAAGAGGACCAAAGTGACATCACTATGTTAGAGTCAAGTTACAGTGTTCCCAACTGTGGCTGATCAGACCAATATAAGCTTGGAATGTTCTACCACAGTTTGGGCACGAATACTCTATGTGAACATTTGGGGTAGATTCTCTAAATTTGCATCTCACATTTCTTTTGGCTAATGGAATCATGGAACAGCATGACACTCTGAAGTATCAAGACTGTTGGTCGGGGTGGCCAGGTAGCACAGCGAGTAAGAGCACCGGCTCCAGTGTTGAGAAGACCTGAAGATCGAATCCCAGGCTCAGACACTTAGCACCCACCCAGAAACACCTGGCCGAGTAACCTTGAGCAAGTTACTTAACCCCGATTACTTAGGGGTGGCCAGCTGGCTCAGCGAGTAAGAGCACTGGCTCCAGTGTCGGGATGATCTGCATCAAATCGGGGCTCAGATACTCAGCACCACACCCAGAAATAATAACTGGCCATGTAACCTTGAGCAAGTTACTTAACCCCAATTGCTTTAAAAAAAAAAAAAAAGACTGTTGGTGATACAACAAGCAATGGAGAATGTTACCGGTGATGACCTGTGAACAAAAAGAAGCCAAATAATGTAGCAGATAGAGCCCTTGGTCTGTAATCAAGAAGACATGAGTTTAAATATGTCTTCAGATTCTTATTAGCTGTGTGACCCTGGGTTAGTCAGCCTGTCTCAGTTTCTTCAGCTGTAAAATGAGGATAATAACAGCACTTACTTCACACAATTGTAAGCTTTTAATTTTTCATGTGGAAGTTTTGGGACTCTTGAAGAAAATTAGGATCAAACGAGGTAATATTTTTAAAACCTGGCACATAGTAGGTGCTTAATAAATGCTTGTTCTTTCTACTTCCTCCTTCTTCCCCCAAGATATCATGTAGGGAATGTTTGGTTAGAAAAGAAACTGGGCCAGCCATGTACTGAAAGCAAGGGACAGCATATGGTAAGCCTTAGTACAGCACTGTTTCCCATAGAATATTAATAGACCTAGAGGAAAGCCTCTATGTGCTGGGTAGATTGTTTATGGAAGATTTATGAGAGGACATGGACAAGAATTGCATGGGATGAGAAAGCCTCGAAGGGTTATGGTCTGTACCACTGGAAGAACTGCTTCCCTCTATGGGTTGAGGTCTTTTAACTTGAGGGATAAAAATGTTGCATCTCCCAAGAGTAAGCACCTTCCACCCTTCTCACAAAGATCAGTGCCAAGGCAGACTGAAGTCTGATCATCATCATGTTTTTGGAAAAATGTGATTTGCTGTACTTCTCAGTGATACCAGATAACAAGGGCCTTGCTTCCAGAAATTATGGAGAGTAGCAAGAGCCTTGCCTTTCTGCCAGCGCCAAGTACTTTGTCACCTAGATAGGATCAAAGTTCAGGCTTATCTCTCTCCTTGAAGAGAAGCAAAGGGTTTTGAAGAACTTTTTTTTTTTTAACTCTCCAAACTATCAGAGACAAGTGCTTCATTAAAAAAAACAAAACAAAACAAAAAAAAACAGAAGAAAGACTTCAAAGTAAAAAAGAGGAAAATGGGTCTCCATCAAGTCCAACCTCTTCATTTTACAGATCAGCTAACTGAGGGAGAGAGAGGTTGACTTGCCCCATGTCACATAGTTAATAGTTCACTGAGGGGGCGGCTAGGTGGAGCAGTGAATAGAGCACCGGCCCTAGAGTCAGGAGGACCTGAGTTCAAATTTGGCCTCAGACACTTGACACAATTACTAGCTGTGTGACTTTGGGCAAGTCACTTAACCCTAACTGCCCTCCATAAAGCAAAACAAATAAATAAATAATTTATAAAAACAAACAAACAAACAAAAATAGTTACTTAACCCCGATTGCTTTAAAAAAAAAATAGTTCACTGAGGCAGGAGTTGAACTGAAGTCTTCCTGACTCCAGGCCCAGTGCATTCTCCATTGTGCCTTTTAGGTTTCTAGAAGAAAAGGAAGAAGGAAGAAGGGCTACTGAACATTGGTAAATATTAGATATGGGCTCTTCCAGAGAGAAGGAAGCTAGACCTGATCACAAAGTAGTTGCTTGTCCTTTTTTTTTTAATAGTATTTTATTTTTTTCCCCAGTTATATGTCAAGAAAATTTTTAGCATTCATTTTTACAAGATTTTGAATTCCAAATTCTTCTCCCTCTCTCCATCCCCTACCCTCTTCTGAAATGGTAGGCAGTTTGATATAGTTTATATATGTACTATCGTGTAAAAAGTAGTTCCATATTAGTCACAAGTGTGAAAGAAGAAACAGATTTTTTAAAAATCCCATGAGAAAGAATAAAATAAGTAAAAAAAATATGCTTCGATCTACATTCAGAGTCCATTAGTTCTTTAGCTGGATGTGGATAGCATTTTCTTTTGTGGGTTCTTTGTGCTTGTCTTGGATCATTGTGTGGCTGAGGAGAGCTGAGTCATTCATAGCTGATCATCATACAATGTTGCTGATACTGTGTACAATGTTTTCCTGGTTCTGTTCATTTCACTTTGCATCAGTTTGTACAAGTCTTTCCAGGATTTTAAAAAATCTACAGGTTCATCATTTCTTATTGTACAATAACATTCCATTACAGTCATATACCACAGTTTGTTCAACCATTCCCCAATAGACAGACATCCCCTCAGTTTCCAATATTTTGCCACCATGAAAAAGACTTCTATAAATATTTTTGCATATACAGGTCCTTTCCCTTTTTTATCATCTCTTTGGGATACAAACCTAGCAGTGGTATTGCTGGATCAAAAGGTATGCACAGTTTGGTTGCCCTTTAGGCATAGTTCCAAATTGTTCTCCAGAATGGTTGGATCAGTTCATAACTCCATCAACAATGCAACAGTATCTCAATTTTACCACTTCCTCTCCAAAATTTATCATTTTCTTCTTTTTTGTCATATTAACCAATCTGATAGGTTTGAGGTAGTATCTCAGAACTGTTTTAATTTGCATTTCCCTAATCAAAGTGATTCAGAGCACTTCTTCATATGCCTATAGATAGCTTTAATTTCTTTATCTGAATATTGCCTGTTCATATCCTTTGACCATTTATCAGTTAGAGATGCTTGTCCTTCTTGAAAGATGTTGTGGCTTCACAACACTGATGATGTCAGATGAGACATCATCTAGTAACGGTCAGAAGGAAGTGGTGGTAGTTGGTGACTACATGCTAGGGGTATCAAGGCAGTGATTTGTTGTTCTAACAATGACAAATGAGAGGCCTTCTGTCTTCCCAGAACATATATCCAGGATGTGGGATAGAACCTCAGAAGATTTGTCAAGTCTGATGACTGCTACTCACTTCTGGTGATTCACATTAAGTATGAAAGATATGGCCAGAAGGAATCTAAAGATTATGAAGACTTGGGGAAAAAATCCAACAACCAAAACCCCCTTGAAGATCTTAGTGGCATAAATGATCCTTTAGTTATTGCTGCTGTTTGAAGGCAAGGCATTCAGAAGAGAAAGACAGAGCTGGAAAGTGAATAGCAGGTTGATAAGATGGTAACAGAGTTGGATATGGTGGTACATGCCTATAATTCCTGCTGCTAGGGAAACTGAGGCTAGTGGGTCACTTGAGTTTGGGAGTTTGGAGCTTTACTAGCATTGGGGTCAATTAGGTAGTAGCACCAATACAGTAGTAGTGAGGGTGGGGATCAAGTTGCCTAAAGAAGAGTAAACCCGCCCAGGTTGGAATCGGAACAGGTCAAAGTTTCTGTGCCCATCTACAGTTGGAGTTAGGATTATGGGTGGCCACTGAATTTCCATTGTTGACAAGATAAGGAAACCCATTTAAAAAAAAATGGTATTTGAGACCAAAACTAACACAAAAGCAGTCCACAGACAGGGGGAAAGGGTGTATGTGTGGGGGTGTCAGTGAGTTTCCTTTCGTCTCCTTGGGACTCTTATGGAAAACGATGAAAGGAGAAAAGAGAGATTACTATTGTCCCACAGTGGCAGGGAGATGGGAAAAACAGCTGGTATCTGCCACAACTTTCTTTATGACCATGAGAAATTATCTCTATCCGAACGACTAAACTGGGAGGTGTGTATGACTGTGTTTGTTTTTATCCAAGGAGCTTGCAGGAGAGAAACAAGCCAGCTGAGGCCCACCTACATTGCACTCCAAGCTTACTTCTATTTGTATTTTTCTTAAATTTATTCTGTTAAAGAATGTATTTGCTAAATTTAATATTATTTATCACAAGCACCTGTGGTTGACTCTGTTCATATGTTGCTGGGTGTCCCTTTGTTTATGGCAGGAGGGTGCATTGGGAGCTATACAGGGGAGAAAGATCTTTCCTGGCATTGGACTGAGCTCTCTAACCCCCAAACCTTCCCCCACCCCCAGTCCAGTTAGAGAGTTTGCTCTTTAAATAGGTGCATATACATGAGTCATTTCATAACCAACCTTCTAAGTGTAGAATTACTACAAATTCAGGCCCTATTTTATAAATCTAGCTTATAGACTCCAGTTAAGGTTACAGTTATATAAATGCTAGCCATCATTATTAGTAGTAGAAGAAGGAGGAGGAAGTAGAGAAAAGGGAAAGGAGGAAACTGTTTCTCTATATCCAATAAGCTGTATACATACATACATTCATAGCTAAAATAAAAGAAGAATTGCAATAGTAGTGCTCAGAAATTCATAGGAAGCAAAAATCCAGGAAATGGACCAGCAATCAACTATAATGACTTCATATATCTCTCCTGAGAGGCACAATGTATGAGCAACAAGCAAGATGGATTGGTGAGGAGGCAACGTGAGGAGGCAAATTTGACTTCATTTGCATCCCTGAGACAAAATGGGAGAAGACCCATGTCTGGAATGTGTTTCTGGAAGAGGATAGTTTATTCTAAAGACTAGGATTTGTGAAAGGTGGGGAGGTAGGTAATAGCATTGTATGTTAATAAAATGCACTCACATGAAGAGATCCAGGAACCATAGCTGTGAAATATGATGAAGGGCACTTGGGGAAAGGTAATAGAGGCAGAGATCAAAGCTGTATTGGTAAATGGACTACCTAGACACAAAGAGGAAATTGATGAGGAATTAAGGAGACAATACAAGATGCCATGGCAGCATGATATTGTAGCAATGGGGAAACTTCAAGAATGGTGAGGGAATTTGAGGAATCCAGAATAATATAGACATCCAATGGAACTGTTTCTGCAGACTAATAATTTATTGGCTTGCCTTAATGTTAATTTATTCTTCACTGGAACAGTGAATGGAACCACTTTTTTCCACCTGATTCTCAGGAAGGAGGAAGTAGCTGTTGGGACAGAGATGATGGGAAACTTGGGGGGAAGTAGCTTAATCTTATAATTTGTGGTTGATAAGGTGCTGAAAGCTGGGAATAGTTAAACATTCATTCTAGATTTTAAGAAAGCCTTAAAGGGTTCTTGTGGACGAGGACAAGCTTGTTTGCTCATATCCCCAGTACTTAGCACAGTGTCTGGCATACAATGAATACTTAATAAATGATCATTCATTCATTCATTCATTCATTCATTCCTCACATGGATTAAAGTTTCCCAGGCAAAGTTAGCCCAGGAGAGATAGAAAGCTTCTAAGAACAAAATTCTGAAGACATAAAGTTATTAAACAGCAGATGCCCGTTGACCCAGTTATATCACTGCTAGGCTTGTACCCCTTTAAGGGGGGCCTACATAAGTCAAGGACTGTTCCCCTAGGCAGCATGGAAGTGTCATCGTCAAAGTGATGCAGAATAGATATCTCTAGACTCTTCTCCCCCCCACCCTTCTCCAAAGGAGACTTTAATTTCTGCCGGGAGAGGAAGCAGGAAGTTGGTGCCAGAGGCCACTCTGTTCTTCTCAGAGAGAGGGGAGTGCTAGGCTAGAATTATATCTGCCTGCCCCCTTAAATATTGTTAGTTTAGGGGATAAGCATTAGAGAAGGGGAAGGGAATAAGCATTTGTTTAGTACCTTCCTTGTGCCACATTGTGCTAAGCACTTTTTTTTAATAAATATTATCTCATTTGACTCTCACAATCACCCTAAGAGGTAGGTGCTATTATTATCCCCCATTTTACAATTGAGGAAACTGAGGTAGGTCGAGATTTAATAACTTGCCCAGAGTCACACAGCTACTAAGTGTCTGTCTGAGTCTGCATTTGAACTCAGGTCTTCCTGACTTGAGGCTCAGTGTGCCACCCAATTGCAACAGGACCATGAGGTTGCGGTAATCAAACTTCAAAATGAGAATGCCAGCACATATTCAGCATAGGAAAGTAACAATTTATAGATGTAATCACCTGCTGGGATAGAGCAAGCAGCTGTCTTTAATTGGTAGTTTCTCTTACATTCTATCCAAAGGCTCTCAGAGTTAATTAAGTAAGTGGACAGGCAGCTTGTGTTCCCCAGGGTCAGGCAGGATGGAGTAGATCCTTCCTCCCATTGCCTGGGTTTTACCTTTCTCTGAATGGAACCATTTGGCTTTGAGGCTTGCCAGTATTGTCTCTTTCAGAAATATAAAAGAATGTGCTTGGCTTGAGGCTCTTTAACTCCCATTGTTCAGGGCCTATGTTCTCTGAGTGTTGTTTCCCATGAATTTGTATGTGTAGTATAATAAAACATGACTAGTTCTTTTGGATCTTCAGGAACATCCACTGCAAGAACCTGCCCCTGGAGCTTGATTCAGGATTGAGTGTTTTCCCAGGAAAGAGAAATGAGCCAAGAAATGGTAGACAATGATTTAAAAAAAATCATATTCAGCACTTTAAAGCTGAATTTTTTGCTTTAATGAGAAAGGTCAAACAGTGTCCCCCAATGCAGGAAATGAAAGAAACATCGAGGCACTCTTAAGGAAATGTATTTGAAGACTGACTTTCAACCATTACTTGTCCCTCCCTTTTCCCCAGCTTAAGGGGAAGTGGTTTCTAATTTGGAGATAAACATGAAGCACATAAAACCTGAACTCCACACATTCCTGAGTAATACATTTTTTTTTCTTAGAAAAATGTTCTTTGGGGAAATTATCTTCAGGATTTATGTGTGTATGGGAGGAATTTACTAGAATGAGTTTGCTTTTTCCTAAAGGTGGGTAAGTGACTTAACCCCCCTCTAAGACTTAGTTTCCTTATCTGTCAACTATGATTTGGTGTTGAAGTAGATAGAGCTTAGGGCCTAGAGTCTGGAAGACCCCAGTTCAAATTCAGCCTCAGATACTTACTAGCTGTGTGACCCTGGGCAAGTCACTTAACTCTGCCTCAGTTTCCTCATCTGTGAAATGAGCTAGAGAAGGAAATGACAAACCACTCCAGTAGCTTTACGAAGAAAGCCCTAAAAGGCGTCACTAAGACTCGGATATGACTGAACAACCACAACAAACTATGAGCTGAAGTTGGACAAGATTAGAGGTTTATAGTTTTAGGGTGAAGAAGACTTTAGAGGTCATCTAATATAATCTCTTCATTTGAGGGATGAAGAAATTGAGTCGCAGAGAGCTTGAATGCTGATGGTCACATAGTTACCCACTTCATAGGATCATGGACTTGGAATAGGGGGAATCTTAGAGGTCATTTGCCCAATCCCCTCATCTTACAGGTGAGGCCTGTAGGCTAAAGAGGTAAAATAATATGCTTAAGGTAGAAAATGGGAGATCTGGGATCTAAATCCACATCCTCTGCTTCCTGGGAGGTTCAGCATGCCTTCCGCCCCTCCATGTGGTTTCTCTGAGGCTATTTCCATTTCTATAATTCTATGATTCTCAGGGCTTAAATTTGGCCAGATCTCACAAGAAAGCAGATTTGGCTTCTGTGTTTTTGATTAGAGAAGAGGCAAGGAAGTTGGTCCTTCAGCAGAGTTTGGTCAGGAGAAGGTTGGGAGATCCAGCCACCTTTATTTGACCATTAAGGGCTCCTTGTGGATTCCACATGTTTATTTTCTGTACTGGGCTGAACAACCTTGCTGGAAGTGAGATGGGTGTAGGAGGGGTTTTTTCTTTTTCCCCAGGAGTGAAAAACAGAAAGCTGATCTTTGGTGTGAAACCACAGCTCCAAAGTTAAAACGTGTTGAGTGTTTCAGTCCTGGAAAAGGCGACTGGAGAAGCCCTGCAATTATGTCCTTTGCTCAGTCACAGCCGGGGGAGAGAGAGAAATGAGAGCATTCTGAGGGGGGGGAGGGGGTGGTGGTGAAGATCGCAGGGACACAAAAGTCAGGAAATGACCCCTGGGATGGGATTTCAGAGGCGGTAGATTAGAAACAATGTGGCCTTATAACTTCTGTTCCTTTGGAACATACCATCCCAAGCAAAAAGAAAAAAAAAGGGAAAAAAAAGAAAGAAAAGTGGGGGCGGGAGGGAATGGGGGTGGAGGGGGAAAGGGAGGTGGGGGCGGAGGTTAGTGCAAGCTGACATCTTAACTATAATGAGCTGTGATTGAACTGAGGATTTCCTCCATGAAAAGATGTCAGTGTGCATGTATTCCCTCCCCCCCCCCACCCAAGTTCAGAAATGAGGGCGAGCGACAGCTGATTCTCATTGTAGGGCCCCACTGGAAAAAGGAGCCCACTAGACAGCTTCAGAATACTGAACTGGGAGCCTTTGAGAGTTTTGTTCAGCCAGCGAATCCTGGGTCTGTCCCATAGCGTGCCGGGAGCCAACCCCTCGGTGGCCAGAGCGGCGCGGAAAGGAAGCTGGTCCAGACGATGAATGGGGGTTTTGTTCCCGCGGCAGCAGTGGTTACATTCTGCAGGCCCTGCAGATACAACAGAGGCTGTATGAGAGTGGAATGGAAATGAGGGTTTGGCTCCCCCCAAAAAAGGCCTACTCCTTTCCATTCGGAGGGCAGAGGAATGCTGGCAAGTAGAAAAGGAACCCTCTGGAGGGAACGCTCCTCGGCTTCTCTGAAACCCCATTGAGAGCAGTCCTTTGATGCCATTAAAGCCCATTTCATTGCAGACGTGAGGAGGAGGAAGGGGCTGTCAAGATTTTTCTGTCCCAGAGCATGTGTGCACCTTTGTCGGAGGGATTGGTTACTTAGACACTGCTCCCGAGCTTTCGTGCTGGGACCTCTCTGTCCCCGTCTCTGTCTCTGTCCCCCTAGATATCTCTCTGACTTACTTTGTGTTTCTCCCTCTTCCCCCACCTTCTCCCCCCTTCCTATTTATTTTTTCTTTCCTTCCTTAATTTTTCCCTCTTTTTTTTCCTTCTCCCTGTTTGTTTCTCTCTCTGTATCTCTTAACTCCGTGTGCCTCTTTTACTCTCTCTTCCCCACCTCCTTCCTTTCCTTCCCATTGATATCATCTTCATCTCCTCCTTCCCTTCTTTCTCCTTCTCCCTCTTCTTCTCCCTCTCCCCCTCTTCTTCCTCTCCTTTTCTCCCTCCTTCTCTCCTTTGCTCTTTTCTTCCCTCTTCCTGTTTTTTTAACCACTCTTCTCTGTTTCCCTCTCCATCTCAATCTTTCCCCTCACCTGTCCCTCACTCCTTGCTATGTCTCCTTCCTTCCCTCCCTTGTTTTCTTTCTCTTTCTTATTTGTCTCTCTGTGTGCCTCTCTGTCTTAATCTGTCTCTTTTTTCCTTCTCCTTCCCTCCCCACTGCACTCCCCTCCTATCTCTCCTCCTCCTTCCTCTCCTCTACTTCCTTCTCCTCCTGTTCTCTGTCTCCCTCTGTTTCTTTATCTGTATCTGATTCTCTTGTCTCCATCCTGCTGTTTTACTCTGTGTTCCCCTCAACGTGTCTTATTTTTCCCCTCCCACCTCTTCCTCCTTCCTGCCATCTCTCCTTCCTTCTCTCCTTGTCTCCCTCCTTCCCCCT
>NW_027186158.1:4762-30511 GCF_028583685.1 Petaurus breviceps papuanus | reverse complement strand
AGAAAGAAAGAAAGAAAGAAAGAAAGAAAGAAAGAAAGAAAGAAAGAGAAAGAAAAGAACATCAATGGAGCATTTTTAAAGCATGCAAAAGAAATTTTAAAAATAATTTCAGAAGAGGACACAAGACAATTTTGTTACCAGTATGTTAAATTTAATGTACATGGGACAGCTAGGTGGTAGAGTAGATAGAGCACAGAGTCAGGAGGACCTCAGTTCAAATCAGGTCTTAGATACTAGCTGTGTGACCCTGGGCAAGTCACTTAGCCCTGCCTGCTTTCAAAAAAAAATTTAATCTACACTTTAAAAAAGCAAACTATATTCAAGAGAAGTTAGTGGTTTCAGATACTATAATCTTTTTATGTGAAATGTTCATATTAGATTAACAAAAATAAAAATTTAAATTACAAAATGAATGAATGAGTAAAAAAGCATTTATTAATCACTTACTATATGCCAAGCACTGTGCTAAGCACCAAGGATACAAATAGTCAAAGACAGTTCTTGCTTTTAAGGAACTACATATACTCTCATTAAGGGAGACAACATATAAAAGAAAGTTCATGTAAAAACAATCACTTTGTCAAGGAACTAGATGTGGTGTCATGATCAATGAAATAATAATGATGTTAGGCTCATGCTAAAGATTCTGGCACTAATCTTTATGTCCCAGCATGAAATAAATCCGTGAGTTCCAATATTTGCTTTAGTATTCCCTTTCTACTATTCTCATGCCCAGGTCTCAACAAGCAGAAACTGAAAACAGAATTTTATGAAGTGAAAGTTCCCATCTACACAGCCTCCTTCATTTTCCCCCATCTTTCCATATTAAAATGCCACAGTCCTGGAATACCAACTCAGAAGAAAAAAGAAAAAAAACTCTCTGAACCCTGGACTTAAACCAGTCTTGGAATAACAATGTGGAGATCCAGGTTTATTCTGCAGCAACTGTGGCCTCAAGGTGTTATGCACATCAGAAAAAAAAATAATAAAAGGCCCTTATACTTTGAGAGCAAATTCTGTGAGTTGTATGGGAATTTTCTTTCTTCCTAAAGTTTTGGTGGATTGCTTAGAGTTAGACCCAACCCCACTGGATCCCCCGGGACAGAGGGGAGAATCCATTAAAATGATAAATTCATTCATATTCATGATAATAAAGATTACTTATTTAATGCATAGAGTCCTGCACTAGCAGTCCCTAAAACCTGGGTTCTAATCCAGCCTTGGACATTTATAGTACTCTATGGACCTGGGCAATGCCTTCCATTGCTTTTAGCCTCAGTCTCCTCAGGGGATTATGGAATCCTGAGTTCCCCCTAGGTTGTTAGAATTGAGTGAGGCAAGGTACATAAAAGACTTTGCAGACTTTAAAGCGGCACTTCAAAGTGTCAGAATCATTATTATTTGACCAAGATGTATTAACCTCCTACTATGTGCAAGGAACTGAGCCTGTCATCCCATCTTGTCATGCAGCATCGTGTGGTTTAAAATGCACTGGATGTGGAGAAATCAGATAAAAAATCTGAGATTTAGGCTCATAGATTGAAAGCTGGAAGGGACTTCAGAAACCATCCTGTCCACCCTCCCTCATTTTATAGATTAGGAGCTTGAGGCCCAAGGAGGGTAAGTGACTTGCTTACTTTAAGAACCCAGTACTTTTCCCACAGCCTTAGGTAATGCTGGCAAGTCATTTGATCTCCCTGAACCTGTTTCCTCATTTGTAAAACCCAAACAACAATTCCAGAGCTACCCACCTCATAGGATTGTTAAGGCAAAAGCACTTTGGAGGCTCCCCCTCCCTTTCTTTTCATTCATTCATTCATTGGTGGTTTAGTGGGTAGAGTGGGAGATGGGGAATGAATCAGACTCATGACTTCATTGTTATAGGAAACTCCCTGGGGTGGGACCCTTTCTATCAATACATGCTGGCATCTGCTTTATTACTTATAATTTTAGAGAGCTGCCTGAGACTCTGAGAAGTTAAGTGACTTGTCAAAGATCATACAACCAGTGTGTCAGAGGTGGACTTGAACCCAGGTCTTTCTAACTGAGGGTGGGTTTGCCTCGAACTAGAAAGGATCTTAGAGATCACTAACAGCTTCATTTTCAATGGTTTTCCCATCGGCACGGATGAGATACAGGACTTGTCTTTTATTGTATCCACAGCTAGCTTTAAAACTACTGTAGGTCCCATCAAGGTTTCGAAATGATTTGCCAAAACTGTGCTTCTTCTGAAAAAAAAAAATTAGGCTCCAGCTGGCAGTTTTAAAATCAACCATCTTTATTTGATTTGCAGAAGAGTAATCCCTACACCAGCTGAAAGGCAGATCATGTAATTTCATTTTATAAACACAGTTTGGTGAAGGTCTGCATAAACTTCCACGGGCACGTTGTCCTGAGCAGACCCTTTCCTCATAGGGCAACTGAGCAAAAGTCTGATCGGAATGGCCCAGGGACGGGGTTGGCAGGGGCACCACCTCAGGAGTTTCAAGCCTACAGGGCAGTTTCACAGCCAAGTTTGAAAGGCTTGAAAAAACAGGGTTAGAATGGAAGTGCTGACACAAGCTATGAAGAGTGAATGGCCTCACTATATTGCTGAAACAATCTATTTGAGAAATGAATACATCTTTTTTTTTTAATTTTTTTGTGCATTAATCTTTGAGTTGTTTCTGCGTGACTTGAGATGGGAATCCGCCATCGGAACCAGCACAACCTGGCCCCATTAAGGAATATGCATGTGCTCAGTGAATAGGGCCCTTGATCACATTCCCACAAATTATGCTGCTCTCGAAAAGATGTGAACTAAGTCCCAACACGTTAAGAATGCTTAGGGGGAGAAAATGATGGAAGATTTTTGCTTCTGTGCTACAGAAATAGAAGGAGGAGGGACTAAAAAAGAACAGTGAGTTGGGGCAGCTGGGTGGTATGTTGGATAGAGCACCATCCCTGGAGTCAGGAGAATCTGAGTTCAAATCTAGGCTCAAACACTATCTATGTGACCCTGGACAAGTCACTTAACCCCAATTGCCTCCAAAAGAAAGAAAGAAAAACAAGTGAAGGACCCCCTCCCCCCCCCTTCAGCTTCTGCTAAGGTAGAGTAATTGAAACAGCAGGTAATTATTAGGGGAACTTATTGCTAAAGTTTACCCAGAGAGTCTACTAGGAAGAATGGTCCAATTTCCTGTTTTCTGACAGTTTGTTAGACTCTCTAGGGGAAGCTAGTGACATGACTTCCGTCTTTATACTCTAGAAGGAAATATGGGGAAGTGGATAGAGAGCTGGACTCAAAGCAGGGCTGGGTTCAAGTCCTGCTTTTGACATATACTGGCTCTGTGAGCCTGGACTAGGCAGGTAACTTCACAGTGCACCAGGAAACTCTCTAAGACTATAAATTTTAGAGAGTGCTGACCTGCTCTGCAAAAGGGATTCCCTTAACCAATGAAATCCTAGGTCCTGTTCTCCCTATTCCATCTTTTGCAATGAGGGATGAATATTGTTCAATGACAAGTGATTTAGATCCTATAATATCAACACTTAGGGCAGTTAGGTGATGCAGGAGATAGAGTGCTGGGATTGGAGTCAGGAAGACTCATCTTTGTGAGTTCAAATCCAGCCTTAGATATTTACTAGTTGTGTGACCCTGGGCAAGATCCAGGGCACTTAAACTTGTTTGCCTCAATTTCCCCATCTGTAAAATGGGTCAGAGAAGAAAATGGCAAAACACTGTAGTATCTTTGCCAAGGAAAGCTCAAATGGGGTCACAAAGTATTAGACTTGACTGAAAAACCATTGACCAAGCAACATGAACACTTACTATAGTACTGGGCACGTAATGGGTGCCCAGTAAATACTTCATTGCACACATAGGGGATAGAGTAAGGAACACTGGTACTGTACTTGCATGTGTTCAGGGTGTCTTCAGATCTAGGTTTGAGATTACCCCTGACTGGATGTGTCACGTCAGGCAAAGTTGGATTCAAATGCCACCCCTCCCATGAAGCATTCTTTGAGTTTCTCCTTTTGGAATCAGTACCCCCATAGTGATTTCTTTGTACATTTCTTATTGTGCCTTTATATTCTGCTTTAGGTGTGTGCCCCTTTATTGTAGGGTCTTAGAACTAGAGCTAGAAGTGAAGTGTTAAGGTCTCTGTAGTCCGAGCAGGTTACAGCCGCTCCCTGTTAGCTCAGGCCTCCTGTTGGAATGGACAGAGGTACTCACAAGTAATTGAATGGTTACCAAAGTGAGGTTTATTTTTCTGTAACAGAGCAAGGACACAGTGATTCTTGGCTTCTCTACATGCAACCCATCTTTTGTCTCTCTATGGAAGCACATCTGGTCAGCAGGGCGGTGGGACTCTTGTGGTCTTCAGACTCTGCCAAGTTGGAAGGGCCCTGAATCCATGGGAGTCAGTTAGCAACTCAACTAACTTTTATTAAGCACCTACCACATGCCAGGCACTGTGCTAATAAATGGGAATACAAAGAAAAGCCAAAAAAAAAAAATCCAAGCAACAACAAAAACCCTAGTCCTTTTTTCTTAAAGAGCTTTCAGTCTAAGGGGGGAGATAATGTGCAAACGACTGTAAACAGAATATATACAGGATAAATTGGGGGTAGTCTCAGAGGGTGGGAATCTGTAAGACTTCAGGTGACCAGGGAAGGTATCAGGGAGCCAGAGGCCAATCAGGTTTCAGTGACAGCTTTGTTGCCTTTTAGGGAAAACTAATCCCTGTAGCATGAACCCTGATCTTATCATAGCATCCTAGAAAGAAGTCACTGAATCCCACTCCCTCACTTTTCGGTTGTGGAAATTTAGTCCTAGGGAGAGGTTGTGACTTGCCCATAGTCACAAAGCTAGTAAATGTCTGAGGCAGAATTTGAATCCAGTACTCCATCCACTGAACTACAATATACTGCAAAACAAAAGGGTATTGAACATAGAGTAGTTATACAAAATGTCCCAAAAGTCTCAGTGCAATTTAAGCTTAAAACTAAGTTCTAATAGCTTAAAACTGAGCTATGATTTTTGGGATATGCTGTATCATAAATATTTCACAGAATCATAAAAGGAATTCCATAAAGTTAGACACTTAGCTAGGAGGAGGCATTGTCCTAAAGACAATAAGGATTTGTTTATTTATTTTTTATAGATGATAGAAGCTGAACCATACAAGGATTACATAACTTATCTGAGGGTATGTGGTAGAAGAGGGGGAGATACATTGGTGTCTTACTTTCAGATTCAGTCCATTAGATGTTTGACTCTATTTATTTTGGATTAAAGGTCTTAGCTTTCCAGTTCCCTATCTATAAGATAAAAGCAGTAGGCTTCAGTGAATAGAGTGCTTGACTTGGAGTCAGAAAGACCTAGGTTCACATACTGCTGCGAGTAGCTTAATTTATAAATGCCCAAGGGGATTTCTTATGACTTATCAAGTAAGCTATAGAGAAATGGACAGAGTTCCTCACACTGACAAAATCATAGATCTTTTGTATATTTGAATATCTATAATATTGGAAGAATGTCAATAAGCAAATCAAAAATAAACCTGCTTTTCTTTACGAGACTAGTGAGGTTTTCATTAGGAAATGAGTACAAAGCAAAATGTATTGATTTTGTGAATTGACCACCCTGTCTTTTAAGCAAATAAGCAGTGAAACAGAATGAAGAAAGTGCTCGGTTCTATTTCTTATATCCTTGGCTTCAATTCGCTTCGATTCCAGAAGCATTTATTGTTTTGAATTGAATTGAATTGACTTGCTAAGAGTTGTAGGGACTCAGCTCCCATGCTTTCAAATCCCTACAAGAATTAATGTAGTCTTGCAAATTAAGTGGAAGATTTACTAGCCCACTTTTCTGACAGTTTTTCTTCCTTTTTTGCTCTCTCTCTCTCTTTCCTTCCTTTCTTTCCTTCTCTTTATCTATATTTTTTGATATATATATATATATATATATATATATATACATACATACATCTATATCTAGCTATAGACAAAAAGAAACCCAGAGAGAATGACAGAGAGAGAGGAGAGAAGAGACAGAGACAGAGATAGGGACAGAAACAGAGACAAAGACAGGGAGAGACAGAGAAGAGAAAAAGACAGAGGGGCAGAGGAGAGTGAAGTGAGTAAAGAGAGCATGTATTCGATATTGCTTCTTTAGCACAAATCATTAGTTCCCTTCAGTGAGTGAGTGGTTATTTGTAAAACTGGATTAAGGCAATGCATTAATTGCACAAATGTTCTACACGCCTCAGATGAACACAAGCGCTAAGGGCTTTTTACTTGACTTTCTAAGATGAATACATGGGCCATGTGGACTCCTTGCATGTGAGACTAGAACTCTGCTCCTAGTTCTGATTTCCTGTTCCATTCTAGGACATCTCTTTGGAATCACAAATTGATTCCTAAAAGCTATCTGTGGTTAGGGCAGGAGAGTAAAGTGAAGCCCTACTAACTGTCTGCAGCCTAATGTTTCTAGAACTCGACTGTAGCATCTTTAGAAGTTCAAAGTCCTCTCTGGTGACAGAAGAATGGTGGGAGAGTTTCGGTGGAAAATTGTAAATATTTGCTGTCAGTAATTTTAAAAAGGCTGGTCTTCTAGAAGCTGAGAGGAGGGAAAGGGAGGCAGGAATCTCTAATTCTGTTACACTTAAGCTTTATTTCTTCTACTTCCCATTCTTTGTTAATCATTTAGTCAACAACCATTTATTAAGAGTTTACGCTCCAGGCCTTATGTTAAATGCTGCAGATAAAAAGAAAGTCCAAAACGGAATCTAGGCGCTCTCTGGGAACTCACAGTCTAACAACTTTTTTTTTTTTACCTTGACAAAGGACAAAAAGAACAAAGAGGGTTTTTAGTATTAAAAATCTGTTTTTTGATAAAACAGGAAAAATTCAATTCCACTAAACAAACATTCATTAGCAAGGGATTGGGATAGCTCTAGGGGGTGAAAACACAGAAACCAAACTCTTTTTGCCTTTAAGGAGTCCCAGAACTAGGCGTGGCAGGGTAGCGTAGCATACAGCATATACATAGATAAGTGAATTTGTAGTTGTTGTTTAGGGTTTTAGTAGCCTCTTTGGTATTGTTTTTGTTTTTTTGCAGATACTGGAATAATTTGCCTTTTCCTTTTCCAGAAATAGATAAATACAAGACAATATAAGGAGAAAAAAAGATCACTAACAACCTGAAAGATAAAGCAGGGCTTCCTTGTCCTGTGGCACCACAGTTGAACTTTGAAGGAATTTATTCTGAGAGGTGGAGGTGAGGAGGAAGGGCATTTTAGGTGTGGGATACAGCTCTTGAAAAGGCAGAGATGGGAGATGGAATGTTGAGTTGGGGGCTGAGAGGAATGGGAGAAGAGCTGCATGAAAGATCAGAGTGTATGAAAAGGTGATGATGGATGCATAGGAAAAGTCTGAAGGACAGCCCACACTGTGAAGGGCTTTAAATGTCTGGCTAAGGAGTTTGTATTTTGTTCCAAAGGAAATCCAATGAAGATTATAATATATGATATCCAATAACTCCCTCTTCCCAGTTTGAAAAACTTGAGCCCTGTTATTTATTTATTTTTTCATTCAGTCATGTGTGACCCTTCGTGACCCCATTTGGGGTTTCTTGGCAAAGATACTTGGAGGGGTTTGCCATTTCCTTCCCCAGCTCATTTTATAGATGCGGAAACTGAGACAAACAGGGCTTAGTGACATAGTAAGTACCTGAGGCTGGATTTGAACTGAGGAAGATGGGTCTCCCTGACTTGAGGCCATCCTTCCCCCAGGCCATGCCACCTAGCTGCCCCAATTTCATTTATTAACAATTATTTTAATTTAATTATTTTTTAAAATTTATTTTTAACTTATGTAATAAAACAAGCATTTCCATAATATAGTACAATAAAACAGATGACTGCACATGAAACTGTAAATCTACTGTGCTATTCTTTTCAAATATAGCACAAAATTATTATTAAAGACATAATTATAAGAGACTTAATTATTCATATTAGGACAGATAGGAAAGGTAAAAGAGACAAAAACTGCCCATTCAGCATAATTTGATTGTCTGTCTTAGATAAATTATTTTTTCTACAGATCTACCATCATTTCTGAAGTCCTTATTATTAATTTAAAAAAGCTCCTACTAAATACTGTACTGTGAATTAAGCGACACAATCCTCCCTTTCAGGGAACTTATAGCCTACTATCAAATAAAGTATATATATATAAGTAGATGAAAATACAATAGAATAATTACCTGGGGGAGGGGGGGAAGAGGGAGAGAGATACACATACACACATATTCAGGTCTCAACAGGGTCTTATTGAGGTGCCAGAAGTCCTTATAAAGGAGATGGCATTTAAGCTGAACCTTAAAAAATGGGTAGAATTTCAAGAGCATAGACTGAAGGGGAAGGTGGGAATGTTGAGGTCTGGAGTTGTAGGGGTGCTTGATGATGGAGTACAGGCTCTGGGAATCCCCTTGAACTCTGAATCTTCCCACTTGGTGAGGCATTTGTTTGAGACCATAAGCCTTTCCTTATTGCTAGACCCAAATCTATTCTCTTAACCTAGCCTAGTCCTCCACTGTCCAGCTACTTCCTATCCTTGATCCTATCAAAATATCTATACCCAAATCTGTTATCCTTAAACTAGCCTAGCCCTCCATTGTTAGTCATCTCTAGGTGGCCTTCCACTAATTTCCCACCTTAATTGCATCCCTGGAGTCTGACCTCAGTCCCATCAAGATCCTCCTTAGACTCCTCAAGACCCTCCTCAAAGCCCTCCTCTAGATGACTCCTACCGTGTTTCCCCGATAATAAGACACTGTCTTATTATTATTCTTGGACAGAAAAACACCAGAGGGCTTATTTTCAGGGGAGGGCTTATTTTAATGAACATAGACAGCAATTTTAATAAACAGGTAAATGTGAACAAAAAAAAATGTACCTTTATTCAATAATGAATTCAATAAAGAACAGGATGACACGCTCACTGCTGCAGCTCTGATTGGATGCAGCTCGGAGCGCGGCGTGCGTTTCACGGGGGGGGGAAGGGGATGGTGCATACAGAGGGTACCGTAATGTAGCGTGTAGCGCAGGGGATCACCTTCACTACAGTAGCAATCTCAATAGGGCTTATTTTCGGGGGAGGGCTTATTTTAGAGGAATCTTACACAGTAAGGGGAGGCCTTATTTTCAGGATAGGTCTTATTATCGGGGAAACATGGTAGATCCCTCCCACAGTCTTTCTGTATATAAGATCCACCTTGCCTCCCTGAAGGTGCTGAGAATAATCTGGCACAGACTCACTCTGTGCCAGATTATTCTGGCTCACTTGTCCAATACAAGTGTCACAAATACTTAGGCTCCTTAAGAGTCTACCCATTATGGTAAATCAGCAATAAATGTTTATTAGGTGCCTTCTATGTGCCAGGTACTGTGTTAATAAACACTGGGGTTACAAAGAAAGTCAAAAGATGGCCCATGTCCTTAAAGAACTGGCAATCTATCACTTAGCAGAAAGTAGAATTTTATTTTGTTTTATCTTTTTAGATTTTAGGAAAAGAAACGCTTTGTTAACAATGAAGTTGAGAAGCAGCATTTTAACAGATTGTTATTGTACATTTTAAGATATAATATGATTAAAATGATATTCTCTGAACCTTAAGACATAGTAAAATCCTGTTATAACATGCCTAACCCATTAGGCCTGCTTCTAAAGGCTTCATAAACTTATACTAACTTTAGAGAATGAAATGATTACATCCTCTTTTTGAATTAATAGAACTATATCTCTTATTGACATAAAGTCTAATACTATAGTATTTTGTTGCCTACATTCAAAATGCAAGGGAATACTCAATTTTGATTAGAGGTAAGTGAAAAATAAAGGTGCCATTTTTTTCCATCCATGTTGTCCAGGCTAAGAATTCTTGCTCTAAAAAAAGTAGGATTTTTAAGGACTCGAGCCACATAGAACAATTCTAATGGGAAAGAGAGAGTCAGGAAAAGTTGGCAGCATGAAGAGTTTCTGTTGAGGGTGAGCCCAGGGCAGTCCAGTGTGGGGCACTGCAGAGGTAGAGTAACATGAGGGTACTAGATGTCTGGGTGTTAAATAGGACCTGTGAACATTTCATACTTATGAAGGAAATGCACACATATAATACTTTCAGTTTCCTTATCTGTATTGGAAGGGAGAGGTTCCAAACATTTGCATAAGACTGCTATTTGGTGGAGAGAATGATTACTTTGTGTACTGAATATCTGAAAATAAGGATAATCTCTAAAGACCCTCCACCCAGTCCTAACATTCTACAACTCTGGCTCCTTCTCATTTAATTTCTGTTTATTTAAATCTGATTTTATTGCTGGGATTTTCATTTGTTTGTTTTTCTGATTGAGACTCTAGATCTCCAAATTTCTAATCTTCTAAAAATCCTGTTTCTTTCTGCAAAAGTGTGTACCTTCAAAAAAAAATGTCTACCTTCACTTTAACAGTAATCTTACTGTCTCTCGAAACTCAGCTTCCTCATAGGAAGGGCCCAGAAGCTGTGATTTGGAAAGTGGAAGCAGCACCTGGTTGAAAATTTTCTCCATTGACTTTAACCTAGTGGCTGAAATTTCTACCACTAGATGAACTTTTTTGGGGGTCCCCATAGATCCCATGTTTTTTTTTTCATAAGCAATTGGGGTTAAGTAACTTGCTCAAGGTTACACGGCCAGTTATTTCTGGGTGTGGTGCTGAGTATCTGAGCCCAGGATTCAATCTCCAGGTCATCCTGACACTTTGGCTGGTGCTCTTACTTGCTGAGCCACCTGGCTACCCCTGAGCAATTGGGGTTAAGTAACTTGCTCAAGGTTACACAGCCAGGTGTTTCTGGGTGGGTTCTAAGTGTTGGAGCCTGGATTTGATCCCCAGGTCGTCCAGACACTGGAGCCGGTGCTCTTACTCGCTGTGCTACTAGAGCCCATGTTAAAATGTAAATATCTCATTTGGAAGGGGTAACATATTTTTATTATTTTTAAGATAATATAGTGCCTCATATGCCAGGCAACACTATGCTAAGCCCTTTACAAATATGATCTCATTTTATCCTTACAACAACCTTGGGAGGTAGGTGCTTTATTTATCCCCATTACAAGTGAGGAAACTGAGGTTAACAAGTTAAATGACTTGCCTAGGATCATATATGCAATAAGTGTCTGAAGTTGGATTTGAACTCATCTTCTTAACTCTAGGCCTAGTAATCGATTCATTGTACCACCTAGTGGTCTCGTCAACTCATAACCATCAACAAGGATTCATTGCCAACTCTTCATGATCCCATATGGGATTTTCTTGTCAAAGATACTGAAATGGTTTGCCTTTTACTTCTCCAGTTCATTTTACAGATGAGGAAACTGAGGTAAACAAGGTTAAGTGACTTGTTCAGGGTCACACAGCTAGTAAGTGTCTGAGGCCAGGTTTGAACTCAAGAAGGGGAGTCTTCTTGACTTCAGGTCCAGTGCTCTCTTAGCTGTCGATAAACATAGATTAAATGATCAAATTAGCTCCAGTGATTGGAATAGAGGACAGGCAAATCATATAAATTTATAAGGGGCAACCAGATGTCAGGGGCAGGGTGCTAGACTTTTAGTCAGGAGGATCTGGGTTTGAATTCTGACTCTAATGGTATGACCATGGGTAAGTCACTTAAGTAAGTGGTATCAGTTTATTCATCTTCATAATGGGGATAATTATCTGTATTACTTATTTCGCTGAGTTGTTATATGACTCAAATGAGATAATGTATATATAAAGTGCTTATCAAACTTTACAATGCTTTATAAATTTTCAGTTATTATTTGCTTCTGAGGAGGGATTGGAAAAGGTCTAGAGAAAGGACAAAGGATCTATACTATAGTTGGATGTTGTGATTAATTCTTAGGATTAACAGATTTAGAGGTAGAAGGAAACTTTAAGAAGTAATTTAATAGGGGTGGCCAGGTGGCTCATTGAGTAAGAACACCGGCTCAAGTGTCGGGATGACCTGGGGATCAAACTGGGCTCAGATACTTAGCACCACACCCAGAAATAACTGGCCATATAACCTTGAGCAAGTTACTTAACCCCAATTGCTTAAAAAAAAAGTAATTTAATGCACCCACTCTAAATCTACCCAATTAATCTACCCAATAATCATTTTATTGATGAGAAAACTGAGGCCTGGCTAATATTGTATCGTATTGTAAGTCCTCTGTCTCCAAATATAACATTTCTTTCCTTTGTACCCCACTGCTTTCTAATGAAGAGATAACAGAAGGATGCATAGGAGGCAGCAAGGTGGCACAGTGGATAGAGTGCTGGGTCTGGAGTCAGGAAGACCTGAGTTCAAGTTTGACTCAGACATTTACTAGCTGTGTGACCTTGGACAAGTCACTTAACCTCTGCCTTAATCTACTGGAGAAGGAAATGTCATACCACTCCAGTATCTTTGCCAAGGAAAGTCCCCATGGACAGAATTGTCATGCTATGGTTCACAGGGTCATGAAGAGTCAGACAGGACTGAACAACAAGAGAATAATAGAAAAGTGTGTGAGAGAATAAGCTGGGGTGAGAATGCTTGGGAACCTGGGGCCATAACCACAAGACAAATCTACTTCCCTTATTTTCCTAGTCCCTTCTTGCCTTTCTGCCCAAGGTATGATTCAGGCTTTACTCAAACTGACTTCCTGCAGCTTCCACTGATCTTTTCCATGAGAAAGCCTGTTCACTGTTGGAGTAATAGCTTTACAATTTGTATTTATGCTAACAAAGTGATTACAACGTATATATCATTTAACTCAAAGATTTCACTGCTAGGCCCAATAAGGACAACAATAGATGAAGAAAAGTATCACGTATACCAAAAATATTTATAGTAGCCCTTTTTATGGTAGCAAAGAGGTGGAAGCAAAGTAGACTGTTTGGGGATTAGCTAAATGAACTGTGGTTCATGAATGTAATGGAATATTATTGACCCTCAAGAAATGACAACTATGAAGATGTATAAAAACTGAAGCAAAGTGAAGTCATCTGAATGAAGAAAACAATAAGCAGGGTGTCCCAAAAGTCTTGGTGCCATTGAAAGGCCTACAATAAAGTAAATGGAACAATAGCAACAACATTAAATTGAAATTGAATGTTGTGTAATTATAGTGATCAAGTGTGGTCCCAGAGAAGAGAAATCTCCTTTCCTTCTCTGCAGCATTGGGGGGTTCTGAGCATGAAAGTCTGCATATATTGTTAGACTCCATTAATGAGCTAGCTTTACTAAATATTCTTCCTCTGTCTCTCTCTGTCTCTGTTTTTGTGTCTGTCTCTGGCTGTGTCTCTCTGTCTCTGTCATTATCACTCTCTTTCTTTCTCTGTGTCTATCTCTCATTCTTTTGAATGCCCTGTTTCAAAAGCTTCTCTCACAGAAGCTATAAAAATTGTTGCTGGTTGTGATTGTTCTTAGAAATTTATTGTTGTTCAGTCATTTCAGTCACGTCTGACTCTTTGTAACCCCATCTTGGGGTTTTCTTGGCAAAGATACTTAGTAAATGGTTTGCCATTTCCTTCTCCAGCTCATTTTACAAATGAAGAAACTGAGTCAAACAGGATTAAATGACTTGCCCAGGGTCACACAATAAGTGTCTGAGGCCAGTGAATCTTCCTGACTCTCGGCCTTCACCCTTTCTGCTGGGTCACCTAGTTGCCATTCTTAGAAATAAAATATAGTATATAATTCCCTATGCTTTTATTATTTCTTTTATTGTTAATAAATTGTATATTTGATAACATTAATGCTAAATTTTAAAAGGATTTGATATAGAGATTTAAGTAACTTCTATTGGGAAAGTTTCTCCAGTTTATTAAATAATGCTTTATGAATTGGTGAGGGCTTCAAATATAGTTGATTTAGATATGTTGCAATTTTCTTTTTTTTTTTGGAGGGGGGAAGGCAAGGAAATTTGGGTTAAGTGACTTGCACAAGGTCACACAGCTAGTAAGTGTCTGAGTGCCAGTGTCTGAGGCCAGATTTGAACTCAGGTCCTCCTGACTCCAGGGCCTGTGCTCTATTCACTGCTCCACCTAGCTGCCCCATTTCTTAAATAATGAAAAAAATATGCAGAGTATCCCTGTATTAGAGCTCAGGATGACAAAATTAACTAAGAAATGAGTCACACTGATGGGACCTACAAATGAGGTGGGGTTATCCTTCTAACTCTTTTATGCTTTGTAGAAGGAATAGCTTTCTGGGGGAAAGGATAAGAACTACATTTGGGAAATTAAGGTGGCATAAAAATAAGTTATTAATGATTTTTTACAAAAGAATTCTAGACTCTGCATTTTCCTTGTTTACACCCTCAGGCCTTATAACCCTCTTCCTTCTTATTCCCCTCCATGTTTCAGGGTGGAGGATCATGGACCCCATCTCTTATAGAAAGATAATGGGAATCCAACCAGAAAGAGGTTATGGAGTCAACAGGAAGTTTTTGGGTTACTGGTCACAATTAAACATGACAACATCCTGAATCAATTGTGGTAGGAATTCAGAAAGGGTCCAGTTCAGCCAGAGATTCAACTAGGAAGCCAATTCTCTTTAGTGAAAAAAAGATTTTAGACAGCTTTAGGAAACAACAACAAAAGTTCCAAACTAGTGCCAGATATGAAACCAGTTACCTATTCCCTAAATGTGAATTGCATGTCTATCAAGAACAGACCTACCACCCCCTTCTAGCTTTCTGTATAGCTTCACAGCTTGAAATACACTCAGAAGGAGGAATGATTTGTTCAAGATCAATTGTTCATTGTATCCTCTGGCAAGGCATTTTCTATTAAATATTAATATTCCTTGGTTTCCCCATCTGTAAAACAAGAAGCCCCCAGTGAAGAGGTAAATCTCAGGAGATGTAGCTTGCATGTCAGGAAGTATTGAAATCTTCAGAATAAGTATTTAAATTATATCTACTTTATTTTTTTTTAACTCAGAAGACTGAGTTAATTGTAATTTAATTGCAATTAAGGACCAAGTAATTTCATAATTTATAGTGAAGACCTATCTGAACTTTTAAAATCTATCCAAGGGGCAGCTAGGTGGCACAGTGAGTAGAGTGCTGGCCCTGGAGTTGGGAGGACCTGGTATTGGTTCTGGCCTCAGACACTTAACACCCACACACAAAAAAAAAAAACTGGCCGTGTAACCTTGGGCAAGTTACTTAACCCCAATTGCTTAAAAAAAAAATCTATCCAAATGCAGTGACATACATATTTTAAATACCTTCTAGTTAGTAAACATTTATTAAGTGCCTACTGTTTGCCAACACTGTGTTCAGTACTAGGGATACAAAAATATGGTCTCTGCCCTCAAAAAGCTTACAACCTAGTGAAATATGTGTGCAAAAATACAGTGCAAATACATTGAAGAGGATTCAAAGCAGGGGGCAGAGGAAGAATGGGACAAGTAAGCTCAAGGCTCCCAGCCTACAGAGCCCTCTAACATTTCTCAACACAGAATGGGGAAGGGGCAGGTTCCAATTCCTCTTGGTGTCTAGGCCTGGAAGCCTGCTGGACAGATGACTCCTCTTCTGTTCTCCCTCACCAAGTGCTGACTGTCATTACCTTCTCTTTTGTATTAGTTTCTCACACAATGCCTTATGCAGACAAAGTGCTTAATAAATGTCTGTTGAATCAAGTTGGCTAAATTATATGGCCCTTGCTTCTAGAAAGGTCGGATCAATTCCTCCATCCCTATGATTTTCCAAAACCAAAGCAGTTTTCCCTAATCTCCCACTTTTCACTATGCATCATCTTCCGCATTAGAATGTAAAAACCTTCATAATACTTATTCCATGCATTGTACTTGTGTACTTGTATCTTATGTACTTTTATCTCCAGGACTTATCCAGGTAGATAGTAAGAGTTTAATAAATGTTTTTCATTCATTTGTTTAATCACTTGAGACCATGCAATCATAGCATTTGAAACTGGGAGGAAATTTAGAGATCACCTAGTTCAAATTCTCCCTTTATCAAAGTGAGGAAAATGAGATCCGGAGAAATGAGATGAGTTACCCAAAAGCTCATGCAGCTAGTAACTAATGGAGTACAGATCTTGAACCCAGCTCTTAGAGATCAGAACAAAGTTATACAAATTTAGCGTTCTCCCTACAATACCGTGCTGCCTTGCCTTGTCCTTCAATCTAGTTCAAGAAATAATTTTTAATAATTAGAGGAAAAAAATTTAACAGCATCAGATGAGAGGCAGCCTGATTATAGAGGGTGGATGACTGATCTTAGAATCAGTAAGATCTAATACTTCTGATACATTTACAATCTGTGTGACCCAGGACAAAAATCTCTGCTTCAGGCAACTAAGATCATAGTTATCTGTTAGTTGCCCATCTATGTGTTTGGAAGAAGCAACTAGGAATTCTATATACCAATGAAATCACAGGTCTAGACGATAATGCCAGATAGTACAATTAACCCTCCCATGTTGAGACTTTGCCCATCACGGTTTTGATATATCATAGGTTGGAATAAGAAATTATATAGGAATTTTTGGGAAGTTTTGCAGAACATGTAGATGACACATAAGTTTAAAAACTCAGAAATGCATAAAATATATGTATAGTATTTTATAATATCAAGAAAAAAGAGAAGGAGGGGAGACTAGGTGGCTCAGTGAATACAGCACCAGCCCTGGAGTCAGGAGGACCTGAGTTCAAATCCGAACACAGACGCTTGATGCACTTACTAGCTGTATGACTTTGGGCAAGTCACTTAACCCCAATTGCCCTCCAAAAAGCAGAGAGAGAGAGAAAGAGAGAGAGAGAGAGAGAGAGAGAGAGAGAGAGAGAGAGAGAGAGAGAAGGAAATCTGCGAAGCCAGAAGACCTACAAAGAAAGGGCCAAAAATTTTACACAGATTTTGCAGATCACGGGGGTGCCACACCTTTAACATGCAACCCCCAACCCCCACTCCCCAAATATGAATGAGAGAAATGTAAATAAATGTCAAATGAATGAAGGAGTTCTGAGTCAAAGGATAACACTAGGAGCTTGGGTAAAACAGGATAGACTTTTTATAAGGAAGAAAGAATTGAGCCTAGTTCTTGAAGTCAAGGTGGAATTCAGACTGAAGACAACAGTATCAAAAACTGATGTTGGGAGAGCAAAGAGTGAGGGTGGAGTGTTGAGGGACAAGGAATAAGCCAGGACGATTCTAGCAGAGGTAGCCAGGTGGTGAATTTGGGGACTGGAAATCTCTTTAGCAAGTTTGTACAGGACACTCAGTATGCAAAAGGTCCTCTAAGCAGAGGAATCCACACAAGTCCGTGATAAAGATTGAAGGGGGTTATGATCGGGTGCCCAAGCTCATTGTTCTCCTTCTCTCTGGAGGATTTCTGGTGCCAGAAGTGGCTGGCAAACAGGATGAAGTTGGCAAAGAAAAGACCATCTTTGATTTGTCATATGGGCCAGGACCAAACCTCCACCCCCAGAGTAAATAAACTGGCAGCCCCTATATCCTGTCCTTGAGTGGAGCAGCAGTTTCTCTGCTTCCTACTTGTTGTTTTTTCCCATGTGTGCTATTGGCCAGCTCTTCCAAAGCAGCCAGGCAGGGCCCCAGGGTTCTAATGGAGGAAGCTTGGTTATTGAACTTTTACCTGATTGTGTCATCCACAGAACCCTTTCCCTGGGCTGTTCTGGTCTAGTCATTTTGGCTTTTGGCTCTTCCATTTTAGCTTAGTGCCATGTTGGCAGTGCCAGATGAGAGGGAGCTTAATTTCATGGCCTTTTATCAGTTCTTATCCATCTTGAAATGTCTCCAACTTTTGACACTGTTGTCCACCCACTTGCCTTATCCTAAAAGGACCAGGGTCTCCCATTGCATCCTGGGTCATCTCCAGTTATCCTGATGAATATCTGGTCCCTGGATCCAGATGGCTGTAGAGGAGGAAGTGAGGCTAGTGACCTCGCACAGCCCTCCCTCACTCAAATCAAAGTCAACTTCAAGTCATGTCATCATCTCCCTGATGCCATGGTCCTCTTTGAAAATGAAGGACAAATACAACAACCTTGAGGTACTGTCTATCTCTTTGTTGCTTCTGAGACAATATTCTCTAGGTTCTCCTTCGGGTTGACTGACCATTCCTTCTCTGTCTCTTCTGCTGAATCATCATCCTCATAACTATTAAGTGCAGCTACCATATTCCCTAAAAGCTCTGCATAGGTTTTCTTTCTACCTCTGAGATTAAGATTTATATATTTATGTTTATATGTTATTTATTTATGTTACATATATTATACACATTTTTATGATATTATCAGCTCAATGCAGATCATGCCCAAATCTATGTATTAGGCCCTAATCTCTCTCCTGCATTTAGTCTCAAATTACCAACTGCTTGCTGCTGCTGGAGCTCTCTGTTTTAGGCTCATCTGGCATCTCAAAATGCTGAGCCTGGAGTCAGGAAGACCTAGGTTCAAATCTAGATTCAGACATTTTCTGGCAGTGTAATTCAGAGCAAGAAACTTAACCTTACAATCATATACCGCAACTTGTTCAGTCATTCTCCAACTGGTGGGCATCTGTAATGGGAATGTAAATTATAAGATCTTCCCTGCCCCTAGGCTAAGGTGCACCTGAAGCCTGGGGTGGGAGGCTTGTTTTTCAGTAGATACTCTGTGATTGGCCAGTAGGTCAAGAGGGTTGTTGCATTCTCTGAGCCAGGAAAAGGCTATATAAGCCCTGATGTGTAGCTTTGTTTTGGGGCTCACTTTGAGAAGTATTCTATGATTTGATATGAATTCTGGGAAGCCGTTGTCCAGAGCCCCCTGGCTTTGAAAAACTCAGATGTTGAAACCCAGATGTTGATTTGGTATGGATGTAATGGTTGGACAGTTTGAAATCTGTCTACTTGATCTGTTTCTCTGTCTTGATAATTCTGCCTGTATACTTTGAAGTTCGCGGTGCTGACCTCTTTCCCCTGAACTAGGTAAATGATACATCTATAACTGATCAAAGTAAGCTTGTTAACCCATTTTGAGTTGCTTTCCTTTATCAAAGCAGATCTAAGAACCTGTGTTGGCAGCAAACCCTGAGGACGCTTGGGGTGCTTGCTGCTACAGCATCTAACATGATAACTTTATTATATGTTTAAAAGGAATACAAGTTGTACATAATAGATTTGCAGTTTCATGGGCAAACATCTTTTTTTACTTTAATCATACTATGTTATGGGAAAAAAAGAAAGTTAACCTTTATTTGCCTCAGTTTCCTCAACTGTAAAATTGAGAGAATAATAACATTGTCCTCTCAGGGTTGTTTTGAGGATCAAATGAGATAAAATTTAAAAAATAAAAACAATGTTTAGCATAGTACTTGGCATATGGTAGGTACTAATATAAATGCTTATTTCTTTAGCTACCAAAGAGATATTAGTTAAACACAGATCTAACCATGTTGACCTTTCTCCCCTCCTTCCCCAGCTACACCCTGCTCAAATCTTCAATAATTTGTACTTGCCTTTTGGATAAAATATAAAAGCCTTAGCTTGGCATACACAATCAAATTCCTCCCTATTTTTATAGTTTTCTTTCTTCCTTTTCTTTTGCTTTTTTTGGAGGGGGTAAGGCAGGGCAATTGGGGTTAAATGACTTGCCCAAGGTCACATGGCTAGTAACTGTTTAGTGTCTGAGGCTGGATTTGAACTCAGGTCCTCCTGACTCCAGAGTCGGTGCTCTATTCACTGCACCACTTAGCTGCCCCTCATAGTTTTATTTCTTATTACTTTTCTTGCACTCTGTTTTAGTCAAATTGGCCTACTGGCTGCTCCTCATACACAACATGCCATCTCAAGAGAATGAATATTTGACAACTGGCTCTCCAAAGTATACATGACAACACTAAAATTTAATCTGTGTCATTAACCTTTTCTGCATCGATTTCCTAAGTCTAGAGTTAGACAATCTGCAAAACAGAAAATCAAATCCTGATTCATGGTGTTTGTCCATTTCTTAGGTATAAATGCTCACACTCAAAATTTAGATGGATTCTCAGGAACCAGTGTGAACTGGCTTCAGGTGTGCCTTCATACCAGTCCACCTCCATGTCTGGAATGAACTTCCTTCTTGTCTCTTCCTTGTAGAACACTTAGCTGCTTTCAAAGAACCTCTGTGATGCTGCCTCCTTCAGGAGACTTTCTGGCTCTCCTCCCATTCCATTATTTGAGCTCCTTCCTTACTGAAATTACTTATAAATACCCTTTAATTATGTACTTGTGTATGTGTCACATCCCCCAGCAGGACAACATCTACTCCTCAAGTGGCCTGTTGCTTTTGTTCTGGTATGCCCAGCACCTAGCAGAGTGTCTTGCATATAGTAGGAGATTAATAAATGTTTTTGAATTGAATTGAAGGAAATTGCTGAGAAAATAGGAAAACCTCTAGAATAGGACCTATTCTTTGACTTTCTGACATAAAATTACTGATTTGGGGGCAATAATATTTTTGGCAGAACAGATCCAGGGAATGGTTTATGCAATATCCCTTCCAGTAATAGCTTTTTTGGGGGGTGAGGAATGGGAGTGGAAAATGTAAGTTCTGTGAAGGCAGGGATTGTTGTCTGTTGTTGTCTATTTTTTTGGTCATTGTATCTCTAGTTCCTGACATAGTGATTTGCATATAGGGGGGTATCCCAAAGGATCTGTAATATTGTCTGAAGCACATTGGCAATTCATCAATTATTTACTGGGCAAGGTCTAGGGAGTTGCTTAAGACATATAGAGGTTAAAAGACTTGACCAGGATCACACAGTTAGTAAGTGTAAAAGGTAAGATTAGAATTCAGATCTTCCTCAACACAAGTCAAGTATTTTATCCAATATATCAGTCATCTCTATGTCCCATATCCTACCCTGGGGGTGGGGACAGGGGAGAAATTCTACCTACTTGACACAATTCAAATCTTGAAATGCATCTGTAATGTCATCAATGTGGGTATTCCTTCCCACAATGAAGAATGGAACCTATACATTCCCGACTCATTCTTTAAGACTGTTTCTGCTCCTCCCTTGTTTGCCATAGAAGTCCATATTATGCTCTAGAAACATTCCTTGCTGTGTCTTGGCATTGGGAGGAAACCAATGAAATATATGGGCTATCTATCTGTCTCTCCCCCTCACCATGTGACGAGGTTATCTTCTTTTTCTCTCATATGTTTCTTTGATGACACCCTTTATTCCACTTCTTCATAAATCCCATTATAATGTGTCTGTTCACACCCATCATTTGTCTTTTCATTGCCCTTTGGGTGATTTTTAATTTCAAGTTTTTGAAGACTGCAGAGTTCTATAAATAGTAACCATAAACAACACAGGTATTAGAATTTGTTTGGGGGGGGCAGTGTTTTTATTTCAGCAGAAGCTGAGTCATTGAATGAACTTTGAGATTTTCAAAGGTAATACAGCTTATTCGGGTTCTTTTCAATTCAGTGACCACCTCATTTGCAGGATCATTTGTAGAATTAAAAAAAAATATATGTGTGCATACATACTATATATGGATATACACACACACATCCCTTCCACATTTCAGGGGTTAGGGGCATGGTTCTGCCCTGACCCCCATCCTCCTCACCTTGCAGTCTGGAAAACTGGTGTAAAATTTTTTGGCCCACTCTTCGTACCTGAGAAGTCTGAATTTTTTCTCTTTCTTGGGGTGCTTACAATGCCTTATTATAAAATTTGGGCTGACATATAATACCATACATATATTTTATGCATTTTTGAGTTTCTAATATTTTTTCTGTGCTGTCTGCTAGCCTTTACATGTTACCTGCAGTTTCTGAAAAACTCCCCCTGAAATTCCCATAAAATTTCTTATGCCAACCTGTGACAGATCAAAACTGAAACTCTGATGGGGAAAGTCAAGATATGGAAGGGATAGCTGTACACATACACACACATACACTCACACACACATATACATACATACATATATGTGTGTGTATTTCGATGAATAAGCACTAGACATTGATATGCAAAAGCATTGTGCCAGTTACTAGGAATACAATGACAAAAAAAATAATTCCTGCCTTCAAGTAGTTTATAGTCTACAAGAAAAAGATGCAACAGTTATAACTAGAAGAAACATTGCACAAATCATTCCTTGAATTCAAGTCTGTCAAAAACACTGTTGTACTGAACCCCTCAAATCAATAATTTATGCTAGAAAGTCACAGAACAGGACCTTCTTCTTCTAGAGATGAATGAGGGAGTGAACAGGTTTCAATACTCACACTTGATTTTTCCTGTGTATTGAATGATTATGTATCTCACCCAGGAGATTCTGCAATGTTGGGCCTTAATGCCATATGTAGAAAAGACATATGCAGAAAAAGGCACCTGAAAGATCTCCCATCCACAAGGAATCCCTCTTTATCTTGGTCTCATGGAATCCTCAGCCCTGCATATAATAAACACAATATAAATATTTGTGGAATTGAATTATTTCCAAGAGGATGGTAAATTTAGGACAAATGGTCTTATTTGGATGGAAAACAATTTTTTTCTTTATGTTTTTGATAGAAGACCAGGAAAGAAATATCCGATTTTAAAGGATTTATTCAGGCTTGAAATGATAAATCACAGAATTACATAATTTCAGGGTTGGAAGGAAGCTCAGAGACCATATAGTCCAACTCATATTCCCAAACAATCCTCACTGTAACATCGTGGGCAAGTAGTTTGCTTGAAGACCTTTAAAGGGGGGAATCCATGACCTCCCAAAGTACTCCATTCAACTTTTAGACAGTAAAAACTGTTAAGAAGTCTTTCCTTAATGTGAAACTTACATCTATCTTTTTGTATCTTTCACCAATTCCTATAAATTTCTTCTGCTGTTTGTGAATCAATCCTGTTGTTGCTGTGTTTTTTTTTTTTTAATTAATGATTCTTCATTTCTAGTTTGCTTATAAAATTTGTTTGGCAATGAAATTCTGAAATCTAATTTCCACATGATTTGGAATTTTGTGTGGAGTTTTTCCTCTGTGGAGTTATCTAATCAGTACTTTTTTCACCTAGATTCAAAAGTTCTGAATGAGTTTTTAATATTATTTCCTACTAATAATTTGTTTTAAAATTATATTTTTCTGATAATCCTTCAGTTACTGCTTGCTATCCTATCATTACTTTGACATACATAGAATTCATTCATTATTATATAGTTTGGAATTCTTTTATTTCCTTTCTGCGAGATTTCCATTCACTTATGTATTTTTGAGTGTATCAACTCTTGCATCTAAAGAGAACATTTTTATAAAAGCATAGAACCTCTATTCATTTGGAGAGACTATCATGTGTCACAGTAGATAGAGTACTTGATTTGGAGACCTGAGTTAAAACTATTGCCTCAGACCCTTACAAGCCATGGTTGTTGTGATAATTAAATGAGTTAATATTCATAAAGTATTTTGCAAACCTTAGAATGCTGTATAAGTACTAATCATCATCATCATCTTTTTGTTTATTTTTATTCATTTTTATATAATTCTGATTTCCAATCTAATTTTTATCTTAGTAACTTATTTTCTTACCATTTTTTTCTTTTTGCTGGGGAGAGGGCAGGACAATTAGGGTTAAGTGACTTGCCCAAGGTCACATGGCTAGTTAAGTGTCTGAGGCTGGATTTGAACTCAGGTCCTCCTCACTCCAGGGTGGGTACTCTATTTACTGAGCCACCTAGCCATCCCCTAGTAACTTATTTTCAAAGTGGTTTTTGTTTTGAGTCATCTTAGAGTTTCTTGCTATTTTTTCCCCATGACTTCTGGGAAATCTTCAGAACCTTCTTTTTTCATTGGGAGTTTTTGGTCCATTGCTACAGTGGAAGGGGTACTGAGTCTAGAACTGGAGAATCTACCCCTGATATGACCTATAAGATATTAGGCAAGTCAGTAAACCTTCCTAAACCCCAATTTCCTCATCTGTAAAATGAGGTTAGACTCGATGGTCTCTCAGATTCTATCCAGCTCTGGATTGCTTATCTTATGATAATTTGTAGTATAACACTAATTAATATTTTATGGCCTTAGCTTTAAAAAAAATGATGTAATCCAGCTGGTCTAGGTGTGCCTATTTTGAGTAACATGGAGATACTCTTGAGGGACCTTTGGAGAAAGTCCAGATTGCTTAAAATGGGGATCTCTTCATCCCTTACCACATGGATGCAGGTAGCCTCCTTTGATGGACTTCTATGTCTTTCAAACTGATGAGTCTGAGTCATTCTCTCCCTTTTTGGCTACTCTTTTTTTCCACCACCCTCCTTCTGCTGTGCTCTTTAGGCAACTTTTTGGCAACTCTTTTTTGCTACACCCAATAATGATGCCACATACTGAACAGTGGGTGGGGGAAGGACTCTTCTTCCTCTGTTCTCTTTCTTTTACCTGGCTCCAAGAAGTGGGCTCTGGGGGTATTTGTTTTAGTTGTACTGTTTATCCTCAATTTTAGGAACCAGAAGTGATCCCCACAAACTAGGAATTCAAACCCTGGAGATCTCAGAGGGAGGATTGCAGGCAGATTTGTTGATTGATTTCTACCAAAAAGGAAAGAGTCCTATACTTGGGTTACACTTATTTTTTTGTCCCCCCCCTTTTTTTTTGCTTTTTGGAGGGCAGTTGGGGTTAAGTGACTTGCCCAAAGTCACATGGCTAATAAATGTGTCAAGCATCTGAGGCTAGATTTGAATTCAGGTCCTCTTGACTCCAGGGCCAGTGCTCTATTCACTGTGCCACCTAGCTGCCCTAAAGGAGTGGTGAAATGGGACTTTTTTTTTTGCTTAAAAGAACTCCTTTTTTTTCTTTTTTTTGGAGGGGGGAAGGTACGGCAATTGGGGTTAAGTGACTTGCCCAAAGTCACAAGGCTAGTTTTTGTGTAAAGTGTCTGAGTCCAGATTTGAACTCAGGTCCTCCTGACTCCAGGGCTGGTGCTCTATTCACTGCACCACCTAGCCACCTTGTCCCCCTTCTTTTTAAATAAATATCACTGTAGGTTTATCTGCTTGAGTGCTAGGATTATATCAGTCTTTTTCTCTTGACCTTTTTTTTGTATTCCCAAAGGCTTGTTGTTGCTATAACCCTTCACTCTTTAGCACCCTCTTTTTTCACTACTCTAGCCTTTGTATTTGCACAGATCCCTGCTCATCCTATTACTCCCCTCCCTCTTCCCACCCCCCACCGCTGCAGGCTAACCATCCTTAACCATCAAACCTAGTTGGTTCTCTAACCAGAGAAAACTGGTTACAAATTAGTGCTGTTCTGCCTTATTCTCATTCCTCTCACTTCACCTTGGCAGTACAACTGGGGATGGAGGTGGTTATAACCTTTGCTTTCTTTTCCCCTGTTTTTGTATGTATGTGTAAGGTGGTGGTGGTGAGGGGATAGACTATGTCACTATCTTGGCCCCCACAGTCAGACCCTGAAACAAAAGCCTGTAAGCAGGGATGTTCTGAAGTCAGCTGGAAGCAGAACTGATTGTGTGTATACTTTCTCATTCTCTCTCTCTCTCTCTCTCTCTCTCTCTCTCTCTCTTTCCTTAAAAGAACTCCTTTTTTTTCTTTTTTTTGGAGGGGGGAAGGTACGGCAATTGGGGTTAAGTGACTTGCCCAAAGTCACAAGGCTAGTTTTTGTGTAAAGTGTCTGAGTCCAGATTTGAACTCAGGTCCTCCTGACTCCAGGGCTGGTGCTCTATT
>NW_027186158.1:0-4662 GCF_028583685.1 Petaurus breviceps papuanus | reverse complement strand
TCTCTCTCTCTCTCTCTCTCTCTCTCTTTCTCTCTCTCTGTCTCTCTGTCTCTCTCTCTCTCTCTCTCTCTCCCTCTCTCCCGTGCCCACCTCCTAAAATGCTTCTTTAACATTTATCAGCACACCATTGCCTATAAGGTTGCTTGTGCTAGGGCTATTTCTACCTTCTTATCCTATGGCTTTGAATTTAATTACCACAGATTTGATGCAGTAATGGGAATGTAAATTTTTAAGACCTTACCTGCCCCTAGGCTAAAATGCACCTGGAGCCTGGGGTGGGAGGCTTGTTTTTCAGTAGATACTTTTTGATTGGCCAGTGGGTCCAGAAGGTTGTTACATTCTCTGAGACAGGAGCAGGCTATATAAACCCTGATTTGAGGCTTTGTTTTGGGGCTCACTTTGAGAAGTGTTCTGTGATTTGATCAGATGAGACTCTGGGAAGCTGTTGTTGAGAGCCCCCCGGCTTTGAAAAACCCAGATGTTGATTTGGTATGGATGTAATGGTTGCACAGTTTGGAAACCTGTCTACTTGATCTGTTTCTCTGTCTTGATAATTCTGTCTGTATACTCTGAAGTTAGAGGGGCTGACTTTTTTCCCCTGAACTAGGTAAATGATATATGTTTGACTGATTAAAGTAAGCTTGTTAACCCATTTTGAGTTGCTTTCCTTTATCAAAGCAGATCCAAGAAACTGTGTTGGCAGCCACTCTGGGGTCACTGGGGTGCTTGCTGCTACAGATGCATATTTCTTTCTGACAACTGAGCAGCAGAAACTGCTGCCATCATTAAGCCCCCCGCCCCCCCTTTACTCTTCCCCACCTTGTCTCTTCCCCTGTCCCTGGGCCATCCCAGAACCCACTGGAAGAAGCTTTACTGGGGGCTGCCACCATCAAGGACACATTATTCCTTTACTTTGTCCCTTGTTTGGGATGCTTGACTGCTTACAGGTCTTGAATGAGATGGAAATCAATGACTCCATCCCTGGGAGGAGATAGAGAACTACCAGATCCTACTTGCCATCTGCCCCTGCCTCTATGTCCTTAAGTCCCCTCCCCATCCCACCCCCCACCCCCCAACCCAGCACTGTCATTTGAACTACTTTAATAACCTTAGGATTTCTTCATCCACCCCACCTGCAACCTTAGGACTCTAGGGCTTTTCTGTCTGCCCTGAAATTTAACTTCTTTTATGTTTTGGCTACCCCACAGTATGAGCTTTTTGAGAACAGGGACTGTCTAGTTGTTCTTTTATATCCCCAACTTTTGGCATAGTTCTTGTGACACAGTGTTTAATAAATGCTTTTTCATTGATTCATTTGTTGATTTCAACTTAGGAAATTATATGGAAAATAGCATATATACACACCCACTCTCATATTGCTGGTCACCACATTTACTTTTTAAGTGAATAATTCAGTTGCAATATAAAGTGATTGGTCTGTCTTTATTTTCATAAACCAATTAACCCTGAAATTCCCCCTTTCCCTCATCTCCACCCATTGAGATATTGTGTATTCACTTTGAATTAGGTGATAGATAAGTGTAGTTAGGTTTACTTTAGACTGGGGAGACACTAGACTGGATGTCAGGAGACCTCCATTAAGGTTCCAGTTTTGTGACCTTAAATGTCCAGTTCAATAGACCTTGTTGAACCTCTGTTTTCTCATGTGAAAAATGGAGTGTTGGGGCAGGTCCCTTGTAGTTCTAAATGTTCTAACTCTGTGGATTGTTTTACAAACTGCATGTTGAAACAATTGTTCTTTTTTGTCTTTGTAACAGTTGCAATTGCCTCTTTCTAATAAAGGCTATTACACAATTACAGATACAACATATGTGTGATGACCAACTTTGATAGACTGGACTCTTCTCAGCAATGCAGTGATATAAGCCAATCCCAAAAGACTCATGATGGAGAGAACTGTGTGCATCCAGAGAAAGAACTAGAAAGAACTGAGTTTATAACCAGATGGAAGCAAAATACCTGATCTTTTTCCTTTTCTTGTTTGGTTTTATGTCCTCTTTACCATTTTTCATTACATCTGATACAATCTGTCTTTATAACCTGATGTATAATGTGAATGTATTTACAGATCCTGTACTTGACTATATGCCGCCATGGGGTGGAGGGGAAGGGGAGGGAGGAAGACAAAATGTGAAACTCAAGGAATTGTGGAATTGAATCCTGGAAACTAAAAGTAAACAAACAAATTAATTTTAAAAATTTAATAAAAGAATCTCTACCCCCAAAAAATAAATAAATAAAAGCTATTGAGGGCAGATAGCTGGTGCAATGGACAGAGCTCAGACCTGGAATTAGGAAAACCTGTTTTCAAATCTGTCTCAGATATTTACTAGCTATGTGACCCTGGGCAAGTCACTTAACCCTGTTTACCTCAGTTTCCTCATCTGTGAAATGAGCTGGAAAAGGAAATGATAATCCACTCCAGCCATTTTTGCTAAGAAAACCCCAAATGGTGATACAAAGAGTTGGACAGGATTGAACAACAACAGGACTCTGAATCAGTGAAGTAACTATATATACCCCTGTTAAACTTCTGCTAACACTGTGTGATAAACAGTATGTGCCACAGCTGAGCACTGAGGGCGTGATGATTATTGTGAACGCAATTCTAACCTTCCTCTTCAAAGTGCAAGATCCAGGGAATCCTTACTTAATAGCAATTGTGTGATACAGATTTAATGATTTTAATTAACTACAAGCTTAGTATGTGTCAACAATGTTGCGAGAAAACATTAACGTAGTCTTAGGTTGAATTACTAAAAGTTAAAAGAAGCTTTAATAGAAGATGCGTTAAGATTGGGAGGTAGTGTAGTCCAGTGGAAATTCTGCTGAAATTACAGTCATGAATATAGTATCTCTGTCTTCCTCCTCCTCTTCTCTCTCTCTTTGTCTTTACTTTCTCTCTTTTTCATTTCTTTCTCCTGTCTCTCTATCCCTCTCCCTATTTCTCTTTCTTTTCTTCTCTCTCTGTCTCTCTGATAAAGAACATTTTTACTCTGAAAATTGAGATTTCTTTATCTTAGATTTACTAGAATGCACTTAAAGTACTTTAGCTCAGAGAAGGTACTTCTAGGTTTTTAAATACCCCTCCCCCCCTTTTTAACCTGTGTCACCATTATAACTATATATTCACTGGTGAGTCACTTCACCTCTTTGGGGGGACTAAATTTCCTTATCTGAAAAATGGAATTGGGTTAGATAGACCTCAAGGTCCTTCCAGTTACAAATCTATGATCCTTTGCATTCTTCAGTTTTGTAATATAGAAATAAACATTATTATAAATGTAGGCATCATTATAATATACTTTTACCTTTTTTGTATATCAGTGATTATAAAGATGGTTCATAGTTCTAGAACTGGAAGGAACCTCAGATATCATGAAGTTCAACCACTACATTTTGTAGATTAGAAAACTGAGGTTGAAGGTTAAGTGATTTGCCCAAGTGTAATGTTAATGGGATTTAAATTCTTCCTCACCCATTAATAGGCTTTAGGAGGAGCCCATTAGAGGAAGTTTGCTTAGGGAAGGCTTGCTTGTAGGAAGGCATTCACACCTTTTGTTAATTTCTAATTAGGCACTGAGTCAAGAGGGTTGTAATGCCCTCTGGCTCTAAGAAGTGTATATATACTTTGAGGTTAGCATTTTGCTTTGGGGCTCACTCATTGGAAGAGTGTTCTTGTGCTTTGACAAGATGAGGCTCTGGGTAGCCATTAAAGAGTGCTCCAACCCCCTCCCCTGTCTTTGAAAAACCCAGATGTTGTTTCTTCTCTCTCTGGTATGTATGTATTGCCTTGGTCAGACAGTTGGATCTTTCTGTTGATCTGTGCTAATTTCTCAGACAGAAGCCCTGTCTGTTGGTCTTTATTTCTCTGTTTGTATATTCTCTATTTTCTTTGTTTGGATTTTCTCTGAAGTTCAGGGTGCTGATTTTCCCCCTGAACTAAGGAATGTAATTTTAAAAAGACTTGTAATGTGATATCAAGCAAAGGCAACTTCCCAGGTTCAAAATACCAGCATAGGTGCTCTCTATTTTATTCAGTGACAAACCAAGAACAGAGAAGATCAAAACATGACATCATTCAAAATACAGCATTTACTAAGTGTGATTAAATAATCTCCAAGTACTACCCCACCCCAGGATCTTCCAATCATTCAATCAATTACAAAGTCCCGGTTCTAAATACTACTCCACCCCTAGGCTATACCTTAATTAAGTCCACCACAAAACCCCTCTTCTCAAATGGAGATTAGTTTCCAAACATAGGTAAAGTACCTTCATTTGTCAATCACAGAGCACAATAAGGTCAAAAGTTCCCCACCTCCTGGATCACAATTGAATCTACCCAGAGTTACATCAAGTTTAAACACAGCACTTAATACCCAAATGGAGGTCTTTTCTTCATCTTGACACGAGGCAAGTTCTCAGCAATCTTAGTTCCTGGAGAGACAAGGCTTAGCAAGGCCATAAGATACATTGCCAGTCCCTTCATGAATTTATCCTCTGTCTGTAGAACAGCCCTAGAACCCCTGAACACATTAGCAAAGCCCTCTCCCAGGATTTCTGTAAACATACAACAAGAAAATCCTTCTTCAGGGCTTCTGAACCAACAGAAAGGCTCCCAGACCCCTGCAACAACAG